>NW_008686134.1:0-17027 GCF_000695815.1 Acanthisitta chloris | reverse complement strand
AGCAGGAGGTTTGAAACCACAGTGAAACCACTCTGACTTCAGAATTCTAGTATGCAAAGTTGATGTGTTCAGATTCTTTGCTTCTTAGCTATATAATTGCTAATATAAAATAAGTACATGCTTGCAGGTTTCAAATATGACTATGTGTGGGTGTTGATGCCCTAAAATTTCCAGGTTAAAACCATATACAGCAGGTTGCTTGTAAGGGGCTTTGAGAAAACATCAGCAAGTCTTGCATGAATAGTTCAATTAAGATAACAATAAAATGAGAACAGTTTTGCAGTTTTACTTTCTGTCGATTCTCATAGGAAAACACAACATTACAGTCATCTTATGCCCAAGCTGGATTTCCAGGGATATCATAAAGGCAAAGTATAGGTGAGAGAGTTTGGAACTCAGTAGCACCAAAGCTGTTGCCACTTTTGACTGAGGCAGGGTGCTCTTAGCCAGTTTATCAGTGGGATCTTGCCACGAAGCAGGAAAGGAAATGTTCTGAAATGATTGCTACAGCCCTGAAACAGAAACTGATTTTTCTATCCCACCAGTATAATATCTTTCACAAGCTGGTGAACTTGGAACAAAAAAAATGTGAGTTTATAGGATATAGGGCCATGATTTTATAAAAGAACTCTTTATTTCCATGTAACCCCAGCTGTGCAGAATAGTGCTGATTACATGGTAATATTTAAGTTTAGTAAGAAATTCCTTGCTTGAAATCAATTTTGATACCCATGTAGAGTGCCTAATATACCCTGGATTAAGCCTTTTCCTTTTAAGCAATCTGTTTTTCAGTTGAACGGTGTCTAAAATTAAAAGAACACTTTCTTTTACTGTTAACATTTATAAGTGAATTTGAGCTCCTCAGCTGCAAGGACATGACATGTTTTTACCAAAACACCTTTCTTCTGTATGTTTGTGTCTCTCTCCTAATGTTTTTTAAAAACAAAATATAAAATCCAGCCAGGCATATCAGCTAGTAGATTCTCATGAAGCTCCTAATGCATCAACACATTTTTGGTGAGCTCTTAAGTGTTTAGCTGACTTAAGCAAAAGTTCAAGAGGTTTATAACTGGATCCCAGGTTTAGTAATCCTAATTAGACTTCTTTGGCCTTACTGTGCCTTATTCTGTGCACAGATTTCATGACTGATACCACACAAAGCTGTGACTGAGATTGGAAGCTGTTTTAGTTACATACCCATGAGTCATGGAATTCTGTTTTCTTCATAGAAATTAACTGTGCCATCTCAGAGCTCTTCTCCTCTGTGACATGTAAAGAAAGATGATATTTTTTGACAGCTACTTTGAAATAATGCCTTTTGTTTGCCCCCTTTTTTTTTCATATTCACTTGCCCCTTCTGGTTTTTTTAAATATTGTTGGAAATATTTTTGGGTACATTTAACGTTATATGAATATACACACTTTTAATATCTTACTGTATGAAAAAACTCGTGGTTTACTTTTGTAATACGTTTCATCTCTTTTAGATACTGTGCAATGGACCAGGAACGTGTGTTCCTATCTGTGTATCTTCTCTTCTTCTCGGGCTTCTAGGAATAAAGAGAGCAATCATTGTGTATGTGGAGAGCATCTGCCGTGTGGAAACTTTATCCCTGTCTGGAAAGATTCTTTACTACCTTTCAGATCATTTCATTGTTCAGTGGCCTAATCTAAAGGAAAAATATCCCAAGTCAGTATATCTTGGTCGAATAGTGTAACAGGGGAAGACCATCTTTAATTGAAATAAACTCTGCAAGCTCCTCATTGAAGAAATGGATTCATGTAGCAATTGATTTTCAAGAATTCCTGTTAAGAAATTAGGCTGGTACTGGAAAATGAGATGATAATAAAGATATCTCAACTTTTAAGTAAAATTTTTGAGTAGTTGTGTTTATTGCTCTAATGTAGGTCTGTTCACCAATATCCTGTAATGGCCTTAAGTCTATGCTGTCTCTGTTTTCATCTAGTTTTTCTGCTATGTGAATGGCAATTTTTGTCTACAAATAAATATAGGAATTTGTATGAATGTAACATTTCCTGTAAGGAAACTTTGTGTAGTTTTCTAAATTGTAAGCAACCAAGTCTTTTTCTAGCACAACAGACTTTATTTCCTGTATGCTAGCAGTGAAGTCCCTTGTGAATCCTTAGAGTATAAAGGAAACAGTTATATTAAGTTGGCTTCATGACAGTTTGTACTCTACAGTCTTGCAAAACCCCCAAAGCATTAAGCCAGTATCATTTTTCCTCTGGTTTTGTCAAAGCTGTCCTTATAATTTGTTGTGCACCTTTTGAAAATTGTTGCTTACTTCTTAAGATAAATTAAAAGATGACGAGTGTCATGCTACAGGCACAATACTTACTGATTTAAGAAGTACTTTCTTCAAAGGTTATGTGCAAAAATCCTTACTGGGTTTACATCAAACTGGGAAAACTGTCACTTGGGAAAATTGAACTGGTTCAAGCTCTGAAATATAGGGAGAAGAAAGTTACTATCAGTAATAAGGAAAAGAACAGAGTTTCCCTCTCTTTTCCTGATACAGCTAATTTTACTTTCAGTATATCCTGTTTTCTCATTTTAAGCACCTTACTTTCAGCAGTACAATATGCACTTAAGACTTTGTCATGAAAAATGGTATTCTGGACATTGGAACAACTTGTAAAAGGCATTTTGTTGGAGCTAAGTGTGTGAAAATCTACTTCAGCATTGCACATTCATCTGGCAAAGTGCAGTTCTACACAGTCCCACCTATAAAGCAATATAAACACATCTGTCATCTGTACACACACAGCTATGTGGCTGGCAACAGAAATGTATACAAAGAAGAAAGCTCAAAGAAATGTAGAAACGCCCTACAGAGTGCACAGCCTGACTCTGGCAAAACCAACAGCAGCTCCTTGCGCTGCCGCAGGAGGACACAGCCTCAGGAGCCTTTTCCTCAGTGTTGGATGTCAAAACATTGCAGCAGCTATTCTGGTAGGGAATGGAGGGGGGGGTGGAATTTAGCTGAACAGAAACTGTGGTTCTTGCCATTGGGAAAGAAGAGTCCAGAGGAATAGTCTGCTCATTCAGAAAATTGTTAGAAATCACCAGGAAATATTATGCAGAAAACTGCAGTGATGACATTGTGAAGCCCTGTGGGGCAGCCAGCAGTTCTAACCTGTCCAACAGGCTTAATAATCCTCAGCATAAGTAGAGTCCCTTGATGTGGTCACATGCCAGTTCAGAACAGGGAGTTTTTCTGGTTTTTAACCAAGATTATGTCTGAAATTAAAGAGCAGTTAATAGGTTAAGGCTATGTGAGAAGGACCTGTGCAGCACATACTGAAGTCCTTGAAAATTACTTGGCTTAAGTAAATCTGATGTGTCCAAGGACTTTTATTCCCTGAACTGGAGTGAGGACTATCTTATCGTCACTTTCGGCATAGTGCAGACAGTCTGATAAATTGGAGATACACTGGATTTTATTATGGCTAATGGTAGTTTATTTTAGATTAGTGCTTTCTGTGCTGAATCTTGCTTTGAATCTTGCTTTCTGTTTTGCAAGGGAACTAGAGTAGAGGGGAAGAGAACAGAGGCAGCCTCTTCCTCTGCTCCGGGTAAGGGGCAACAGCACAGGATCAATGCCCTGAGGCTTAGAGAAGCATGAGAAGAGAAAGGCAATGAATGGTTCCATTCATACACCACATCCCGTGCCTGAATTAGCCCGCTGGCCTGGCAGTGAGGCAACTCCTCAACTGCCTCGTCTGTAAACACGGCCAAGGCTCAGACAGCGCCGAGTTCACATGCTGCTTCTGTTTGGAGCAAGGCAGAATATGGCCCATCCTCACCCTGCAGTAGATTTGTAGCTCACTGAACACACCTCTGACTGCTTGATTATTCCATTTGTGCCCTGCACGGGGCAGGATTTTGGGGTTTTGGTGTGCTTTCAATCTGTGGGTTCATAAATTTGGGGAGTCTGCCTTTGAACACTGGGGAGTTCCAGGAATTTTCTTCCACCTGTCACCTGCATGGCAAAGACTACTGCTAAAAGAAAGCACTTGCCTGTTCAGACTTGTAACCTCCCATATAAACACTCTGAAGGTAACGGTAGATTTCTTCACGAGAGGCTGTTCTGAAAAACTGAATTGCCCCAGGCCATCTGATGTGGAGGAGTCTCATTTTCAAGGACTTGGGAAGACTTTTCCCCCTTTACCTCGCTGCTGGCCTTTTGGGGGAGCAAAGTCAGGAGAATCTCTACTTGTGTTTCCCCAACAGCGTGTTCTTTACTCTGTTTGGTCAACCTGGGAAACACAGGTTAAAGTGGGTTTTAATCCAGGTAGTTGGCACTGAAAACTTGGGCTAGAAATGACCCAGAAGTGTGTAAAGTTGAAGCAGGTAGAACTACTCAGGAGAGCTCAGAAATGGAAAGATCATGGCCTAACTGACCAAAGCTTGCAACAAAATGCTGAACCACAGACACAGGAGACAGTACAGAGAAGAGTTCTGGCTTGAATTCTCTTAAGGGAAGTTTGTTATCAACTAGATTGACTTTTCCTTGCAAAGATTATCTCAAATAACTGCTGCTTCTCTCCAAAAGCACAGTGGAGTCGAAGCAAACTAGCATTTTGTTATTGAGTTGCTCTTTCTTATCTTTTGTTTTTAGTAGGTGAGTACAACCAAACAGTCATTGTTCTAGGGAAAAACTGCATTCTTCCTGCTCCCAGCATGGAACAGAAAATGGCCCTTCAAGGGTCTAGCCAAAGACTTAAAGGTCACTGACTGGATTCCTTACGTTTAGATTCTTGTGTTTTGCTGTGTCTTATTTTTTCCCTTCAATACTAAGATTGTGGCAAACACTTTGCATTATGTACATGAAGGACATTTGGAGTGAAATACTTTGCCTCTTTTTTCTCCATTTCCAAAAGAGGAAAACTTAGTATCTTACAGATTTAAAGCAAAATGGGGAAGAAATATATTCTTAAAGAAAACAGATATGATTTTATGGAAATATCATCATCAAAACTGGCAGAGATTCAAAAGGGAACAGAAGGCATCCAGAAATTCTTTCCCCGAGTCCTAGCCTGGAAGCCAAATTCTAAATGAATTTTAGTTATCAGATTGTTTTATCTAGACATGCATTAGTTGACAAATATTAAATATTCAGAGTTGCTTCTCTTTTAACCTGGTTGTCTTCTAATGTAGAGTATATAATATACATTAAAACAGGTTAATTTAGTTTTAGGAAAGAAGAAAATGAAGGTAAAAGAGGAACACCAGTTAGACTGTAATAAAATAGCTGTATCAGAAAAAGGTTGACTCTTGATAAAAACAGTTTAAGAGATTATTTCCATGTTATACCAGAAGAAAGCTAAACAGACTGATCTACTTTTGGCCAATGGTTCAAATTTCTTACAACTCAGCAGTAACCATTCCAATAAAGTTGTACTGTTCTGTAACATTTTGTGAAACATTAAGGATTTCTGAGGACAGTAGTCAAAGTCTGAAAAACAACTTCTGAAGTTGTACTCACACAATTCTTCAGCCACCTGTTTTTTCATGCAAAAACACTCTGTCATAACATAGGACAGTTAATGCCTTGGAACAAAAGATTGCTGTGTACAAATAGCACATAGAGGATTTTAGGCATGCAATTGAAAATGATGTTTGTAAAGCAAAAAGATGTACTTGTATCTGTGCAAGGGGCCCAAGAGCATACAATGACCTAGTATGACCATCTTTTCCATCCTTTTCTCACCCCAAAAACGAGTTTATCAGTGTGCCTTAGCCAGTGTGCTATCACAAACTGCAGCCAAGCAGCAGCCAGCTCCCCTGGGACAGGAGAGAAAATAGGCTGTCTACATGGAACACTATCTTAGAGACAGTTAGAGAGTGGAACTTGCAGAAAAACCTTTAGTTTCTTTAGTCCCAAGTGGCACAATCCACATTTTTGCCCCACGCTTCAGTCCTTCACAAATAGCTAAAAGAGACTTGCTGTCACCATTTCTCTCTAAAAACTGCATCTCTTAAATCTTCTTAATGGAAATGAAGGGTTTTAACAGACCCTTGCTAGATGTCTTCACAATTGCTCAAACACATTGTATACAGAGTAATTGTGTTTCCCTTCAAGTCATGTTTGTGTTGCCTTTCCCCCTCTTGATTACACCTGAAACCAAGTCAGTTTTTCTTCTTTGAAGGAATTTCTGCTCTCGCAGCCCTTGGAATGAAAACAAGAGTACAAGGACTGTACCTGTGGCCACTCCACTTCTGGTGGTTGGTGTGCTTAGTAAAAGCTGACACAGACTAGTACAAGGTCATGCATGTCATAAATGTCAAAATTTTTAAAAGTTGCTGTTTAAAATTTGATTTAGAATCTACTGTGCAAATCAGAAACATACTTTCTTTTTTATCTAACACTGGCTATTTTAAGACAGTGTAGCAGGGATAAGCAGTAAAATTCTCTTCCTAAGTATTTTCTACAACAGACTGTGATGCCCCTTCTAACATTGTAGAGATCAGAACACATTGCATTCATATTGTCCCTATAATGCAATTTACATGTTGGCTTGGTCACAGGTAGAGTATTCCCTTCCAGTCAAGCAAGAGACATCAACAAACATGGTGTGTGTAAGAGCTTTGATCACTGGGGTAGTATCAGACACTTACCAGCATTAGGAATAGATCATACAACCCTTAATCTACATTTTCAGACTGACTTCAGGAAAGTAGTTCATGTAGGTAGTTATGAGCTGGTTGTTGACTTTAGTGTTTAAGACAACCATTCCCTAGGACATTAGTTTTTATTTATCATTTCATCAAAAATGATTTTCCATTCATTAGCAATGCTATGTGAATGGAGGACAGTTTACATGTGATGAACATACAAAGATCATTTAACTGAAGCTTATGTAATTGGCCACAATGTACTGGTGGGGTGGTGTCTGTATTATGGGACCAAAAACACAGTTCAGAAATTGTACTACAGAAAACCAGAGCTTTCAAAAAATTGAATGTTTGAAGAAAACAAGTTGTATTTTTGCACTAGATCTGACAGTCATGGACGTTAGAAAGCTGCTAGTACATTTGAACTGTTCAGCAGAGCACACACAAACACTGTGTAAGGGGTTTGAAGGAGCTCCCTGGCTCTCTAACAGTACTTTGATATGCCTCTCCTATTGCTGGCCCAAGGGGAGACCACATACTGTGCCAGTAAAGCCTTGGTTGTTCTAGGAGGTTGATGAGGATCTAGGAAAGTAAGCATCCCTTCAGGTTGTTTACAGCACAAATTGAACCTAGACATTTCTGGAACTTGGAGGTGACTTTTTCCAATCATGGTACTTCCTGATAGCATACTGGTAGTCTCATGACCAGTATTGTTGAAATCAATAGGAAGTACATAGAGGCAGAGGTCATCATGCAGTAAGCCACTTCGTAAGGGACAGAATCTTGCACAAGAATTTAGGAAAATCAGTAGCTTTTGCTGTGATAGCTTGGGACAGCATTTTCCCTCTGCATTGCTGTTTCATGCTGCAGTGGCACTGGAGAAGGAAATGAAAGTGACATGTGATACAATCAGATCAACCTTTGTTGACATGCTTATTTAAACTCAGGTGACTATTCTGCACAGTGTAAGAATTCACATTTAGAATTTCTTAGCTTTTTCTTACTTCTTCACCCAAAAATTTTAATGTGCTTTATAATCCTGTTAATGAGTCAGACAGAAATATGCATGCAACAGAAAGCAATCTCACATTTAGCTGTGCCAGTGAGAGGCTTTAACCATGCATGCATCTATAAAAAGATGTATTTGTTGATTGATAACATCAGTTTTACACATACCTTATGTTAGCTTTTCTCATACCTGAGGAGCAAAGCTAAACAAGATGTTTGATATGTTTGTTATTCTGTAAGAAGAGACAGACCAGGGGCTATAATAATATTTAACAGACAAAACTGGTGGAATGTTTCCTGTTTCAAACAACTTAGTAACACTTTATCAATTAAGATATTATGCATATTAAGCAAGTCTATCATAAACTGATAAACTAATGAATGGTAGCAGAGATGCTAGCCCACTGTTTCACCCAGAATGTTTCATTTAGGGGTTGGAGTGCTTTTTGTTTCTTTCTTTGTTTTGGAGAGCTTTTTTGAGGGGTGTGTTGGAGGGGGGAGAGGGTTTAATACAAAAGTCAGGTATTCGTGACTGTGCAATGAGATGACCTTCCGGACTGTACTGGATTTAGACAGGTGCTTTAAGAGATTTTTGTAGAAACTTCAGAAGGAGAAGAAAGAGAATATTCATAGATTGATTAAAATGTCCTTGCGGTATGCAGTAGATAATTTTTAAAGGACTCCATAACACAAAGTTACAGTATGTTATTTTGAGATCTAAGAAGTATTTTAGAGCATGCAGTGAAGTTGCTGTGCATAATCCTGCCCCTTCTAAGCATTGGTGCACAGTAGGCTCATAAAATCAAAAAACCCTCAACTTGGTTTAAGAAAGAGTGAATATTTGTAACATTATATCAACAGTCAGATCTGCTCGGTTAGCATTACTGTAAATTCTACTTTCAGCTGCCAGTAGTTTGGCAATTAGTTTCCTGCTTTATTGTTAAACACTGCAATTGAACTCTGCTGCTTTTCATTTATGATCCAGCTTGGCATGTCAGCTGACACCAAAATGAATGTCCTAACCTCCAATTCAGTGGCTTAAAGGATATCTCCCCAACATTCACTGCCAAGATGAAATCCAGAAATTATTATTCAGCAGCAGTAAACAGGGCCTGTTTTTGCAGGCAACCATTTGTAAAAAAGCAAGCATGACAGCTGGGAATTACAGATAATGTTCCTTTTATATCCACACTGAAAAGCAGAATATTAAAAGTAATGCTGCCATATTTGTAAAGAAGCACTTAAGTGATATCTTAGCAGCTCTGCATTAATATTTGAAATAATTACTTTAAAAAGTAACCTTGCAGTAGGGCACACTGCATCAGGTTAGATACAAAATAAGTATCTTCAAAAATTATTGGCGGAAGCATCTCCACTCTTCTGTCACTTACAGATAGATGACAACCATTGACAAGGAGAGGTAATTATCTCAGAGCACAGTCAGAATTCTAAGCATATTTTTCATTTAACTCCAGACTAGAAATAATTTTTGAAAATCTTCATGTAACTTTTTCTTTGAATAACAAGAATAGATAGAATAGAAATTTTTTCTCCCCTCCCACCCCCATGAAGTTCTTTCAGGTTTGTTGAGGATTCAGAATATATAACATAAGGCACTTAAGCTTTTATACTGTGTAGACTGAATTTACTACTGGTGCTGAACT
The DNA here is from genome assembly GCF_000695815.1 of Acanthisitta chloris. Classification (NCBI taxonomy): domain Eukaryota; kingdom Metazoa; phylum Chordata; class Aves; order Passeriformes; family Acanthisittidae; genus Acanthisitta; species Acanthisitta chloris. Next base: position 7,715 of record NW_008686134.1, on the reverse strand, counting down.
GTGCTGGCTGTGATGTAATCAAAATTTCTGGAATTTGCTCATTTGCCAAGCTTTTCCTCTGAAAAGTTTACTGTAGAATGTATATGCAAAATAACGTTATCTCTGTTTAGTCACAGTTTTAACCTCCATGGCCAGAATTCTCCTTTGTGTTTACAAGTAAACACTATCAGTACTTTTTACTGGCATGAACTCTCCCTGGCCCACACCTACATTTTTGGAGATGGGAACATGTGGGAACTGCAGGTACAAGACTGAACCATCCCCAATACTGCATTTGCTACTGAGCAAGCACACCTAGCATACAGAAAGTGTATCATATTAGTATCACTGAGTTTCAAACAACAACTATTACTTACATTTAGACTTAAGCAAATAACTGCTTTAAATATTAAATCTTTGTTCCAGTTTGGGAGAAAAAAAAAAAAAGGAGGGGAAAAATACTTCTCCATAGAAGGGGAAAAAAAAGGCAAACCAAAACAAGCAAGCAAAAAAAAAACCACCCAAAACCTACAAAAGAAACCCCACACCCAACATCTTCTGGAAATTCTGAAGTTTTTGTGGGATGCAATGCGAGCATAAAAAGGACAAGATTAATGATCTGGGATAAAGTGGCTAAAAACCTCAGGATTCTGTATTCTGGTACAATCTCAGTTATCTGAGCATCAGCTCTTCCTAATTCCCTTCTCTCCCCCCAAGTCTGAATCACATCCTCTGACATGTACTGAAGTACATTAACAGTGACACGGATTATTTGAAACCTCTCTTATTCAAACAGATTTGGGATAGGAACTATTGTAATAACTGAGTCTCCAAGCCGTGGTAGCCAGCCTCTGGCTACATGCCACTGTATCTCAGCTAGTCATTCATGTGCAACACTCAGCAGTCTTTGCTTCTTTGCACTATTTCAGTCCCAAATAACCCTATAAAGCACTCTGAGGATCACTCACTGTGTATTATTTTGCTCTTGAAATTATCTTAACTTCTAAGTAAAGCTTTACCATGAAATTTCAAAGAAGGATAATGAACTAAAGTTAACAAAAAGATAAAACACATCACATTTCCTTAAGCTTGTAAGAATACCATGTCAGAGGTGGAAAATATTTCTGATGAGGAATGAGTCTCATTTAGAAAATACTGCCTAGATAATTAGAATTGGAAGAAGTCATGGAATTAGGCAGCAAGGAGAAAGTTTCTGTTCCTTTTTTCTATATTCAGATTTTGATTATTAAGACAAGAGTATGACTGGGTAATTAACCAACCTTTTAAAATATTACCCATGTTCAAGCATAGTCTTGTTCCAGTAAGTGAGCATGAAGATTTTAACCATCAGGAAACTGACCTGTTCATAGGTCAGTATGTTTTAATAATTTTGTGATTAGCATCCAAATAAATGTTTGAATAATGCAACATGAAGTTGCATTAAAAAAGTTACTATATTAAATCTATTCCGTTCTGAGGTTATTATTGGGGAACACAATGGAGGATGAAGAAAAAGACTGGCATAACACACCAATCCTTGGAAGATCTGAGTTTGTCCAGATCCTGTTAAGAGTTGCACTCTAACAGAAGCAAGGAAAACATGCTTGAGTGTCATAAAAATCCAGTTTGGGGATTCAGAAAGGGAGATAAAGTGTTGAAATCAATCTCAGATCATGCTGAACAGGCATCAGTCAAATGGTAAGTGTAATAGCCTCTGTCTGCATCCTGGAGAGACAGAAATTGCTTCTTCAAAATCCATATGTGAAAATTTATGTTTTGTATGCATATATGGCAAGTTTAAGTGGTAGCTAAAAGTGAAGAATTATGGGAACACAAAATTACTTTTTTCTCCCTTCCTCTGATTCTCTACTAGGGTGATGCCCTCCAAAATAGCACAGAAAATTGGCTCATGAAGCTTAATAGAAAAATAAGGACAGTTTCAGGCTTCAAAATCATTCTGCATTATAGTTAACACATTATAACATTTTTGTATCCACTCAGAGTTTAAGAAGAGTGGAACACTTACTTAATATCAAGTCTGGATAATTTTAAGGTGTTCAGCCAGCAACTCCTTCCCATCAGGGCAGTGGTTACACATGACTTTGAGTGGTCCCTTGGGTCCCAGAGCAGCAGTTCCTGTGAAGCTGCTCACAGCAACAGCTTGTGTGAAGACCACTTGGTATTTCTGTCACTAGAGAATTGCAGTTGAAATACTGTTTGCCTGTTGGCAATAGTTGTGCATATGCTTGTCTTTGCTCCCTGCCACCAGGAGGAAAAATTCTGGTGTGTGCTGGTCAGTTGGTCCAGGCCTCAGCTCTCTGACATCCAGGGCTGCCAAGGAAGTGGCTGGATGAACTTCAGGGAAGTTTTAAGAAATATCAGAAGCAAAATAATTTAGAAGGAAAGGGCCACCATTTTATTAGGTCCAGTGTTTACAAGTAGCACAAAGATACAGTGTCAAGTTATTTGCCTACCTAAGTCTTCCTTAAGTAGAGATATGAAAGCTAAGGTGTTTTTTTTCTTCACACACATGAAATAAAACAAAGAAGAAAGACACACAAGTCTTGTCTTCCTCATGAGCAGCAGTTTTAGTAACACACACTGTCCCTGCAGGCATTTCCTTTGTGTGTTTTGCTATATTGTTCTCACAGCTAAACATCACTGTGAAATAAAACAATGGCTGCTAACACTTAGCTTGCTGACAAACGGAATCAAAGACTTCAGTACCTGTAGGCTGGTGACACAGACTGTCTGCAAGTGTTTAGGTCCTACTGATAGAAAAGTGAAATCATCAAAGAAGAAAATTTTTACTGTGAGTGTGGTAAGACATGGGAACAGGTTGCCCAGGGACATTGTGGATACCCCAACCCTGGCAGTGCTCAAAGCCAGGTTGGCTAAAGCCTTGAGCAACCTGGTCTAGTGGGAGGTGTCCCTGCCCATGACAGGGAGGTTGGGACTAGACAGTGTCTAAGGTCCATTCTAACCCCTTAACATTCTGTGATCCTATGACATTCTATGAAATAAGAGAAAGAAATGGTGCTCTGACCTACCTGCTGCAAGTTAACAAACTGCTGTTCCAGTGCTTGAGGAACAGAATTGTAAAATATGTCAGGCATTTTCACTGCACAGCAAGCAATCTAAAGTCTTTTGTTGCCTTCTGCTTGTGTACTGGTTTTAGCAAACCTTTCACTCAGTCAGGGGGGAGGCAGGGAGGTACACATGATGACACAGGACCCCAGCACTAATCAGGTCACAGGTAAGTTGTATTTTTAGGTTTTTACATTAGCTCTATCATGGAGCATACTTCAGCACTGAACTATTCTTCTAGCTATACCCCCACTGATAGGAATGCAGCTATCACATTTTAAGGGAAGGTCATGAATCTCAAATAAAAATAAAAAAGGAGGAAAGTCTGCCTTAAGCTTATTTATCAACAGCTAGCACCACCAGAGAACCAAAACTCTGCTATTTTCATTAAGTTATGGGGGACAGATGACATCAGTGTTAGAATCAATTAAAAAGTGATGGATTAAGAAGCAAGCATTTTGATATCTTAACAAATGGAATATATTGTTTTCTTTAAAATAAAGCTTATTCTCTACAAATACAAATATGTAGATAAGTCATTCACTTTAGCAAGTTCTTTTATCATAAATGTGAGTAACATTTATGTCCTTAAAATTAGATACGAAGGGGAGTCTTTCCTCAAATTAAGACTTGAGCTCCCAGTACTATAACTGTCAGAACTGATGCTTAAAATCCCTTCTCAAATCAAGGATTTCCATCACAACACCCTTTCAAGAAAACTCTGGGTTTATATTTCTTTTTTTTTTCCCCCTACTGCAGTATTTTAGGTTTGGTCCTATGCAATTCTCTGAGCATTTTGGCATCGCGTGCATCTCTGAAGACATCTCCATATAAGGGAATTTACTCAAGCAACATAGGGAAAGCACAGAACACAGATATCAGATAATAATTCCATCAAGGCTGAATTTGGCCCCATGATTCAGTTTGTGGTATTTGAAAGAAGTCCGTTTACTCAGTTTTTCCAGATGTTGATTTTAAGACACTTAAAAGTCTTTTAGGTAGAATTAGTGACTGTCAAGAAAATGTTGTCTTCTGTAGTCTGGTACAGACGAAAGAGGAGTGGGCTATGAACACCTCATACTGCCTGTAATTGTTCTACAAGGCAAGAGGATCTCTCATGGGATGAGAATAGTCTGTTAAAGTAATAGAGAAGCAATGCAGCACACATACAGCATGACAGGTTTAATTAAAGTACCAAGAGCAGCGCTGCATACCCCCAAAATCTTCCAAAATAATTAGCACTATGAGCACAGCAATGTTTTAAGTAGGTGTTTGAGGTACTATATAAACAAACATTAAACAAGCATATGTAAGGCATGGATTATTTTAAAAGGAATCCTAATAAATGAAAGGTCAAGGACTGATTTGGGTACTGCTAAGGCTCTTCTGTAGAGTTCTTATTTTGTAGCTTCAATGCTACTGCATGTTGTACTAATGTTTGGTCTTAACAGACATCAACCATCGGGAAGATGCAAGTCTTACTGGAGTCATAAGGTCTATTTACCCTACATCAGTTTTAATAACTTTAGTTACATAAATTAATTAGACTAAAGCATTACTGAGTGTTAGTGTCACTACCATCCTGGGACAGGCCATTTCACAACCCCAGGAGTAGTTAACACACTGATGTGGGACAGGGCAGCCTAGGAATGACTACCCCAATTTCAAGAGAGTTGCAAAAGGGCTCAGGTAGCTCCATGCCTCTTAGCTGAAGCACATCAAAGGAGAAGGGAGCAGTACTGCCTCACCAGGTCAGTACACTCACTCAGTACTACTGGTTCTCCTTAATCCATAGGAGATAACATAGTTATAACTCAGAAATCTCAGAGTATCCTTCCCTTTCTTCAAGCACCAGGTTATTGGAAAGCACATTCTTTAGCCAGCTGCCCCATGAGTTACCTGCAGGCCAGTGAGCTCCATCGATGGCAGTGCAGTGCAGTGCAGCACTCCCTCCTCACCGAAGTCACCTCCTGTCCACACCAAGCTAGCACAACTTGCTGCTTTGATTTCTTCCTGCACTCCAGCATTGCCAAGCACTGTAGCTTCTGTCTCTCACCCAGGAACCTACTCCTCCACTCCAGGCAAAAATCACACTCATGACCACAAACACACACCCAGTGGTGTATTTCTTCATCTTCTACCCAACCCCATGGCTAGTACCACCATAATCCCCAGTTCAGAACCCTACTGTCCTTCCTCACACCAGCCACACCACTCAGCAAAGCCTTCCTCCTTATATATCACTCTTTGGATCTAGTCCTGGCAACTTATCTTCCTGTGCACAGTTTAGCTCTCCTAAACAAACTCCCTCTTTCCTTCAGGGAAATCAGCCCACTCCTCCTCAGCTGAGCCAGCTGATTAAACCAAGACCCTTTATCAGGATCAGGTGGGTAGGAATGAGACAATGCTCCATCTCAGAGATGGGTAGGTTCTACTGTGCATGTGGGACTCACCAGTCACCCCCTTGCACATCCTCAGTCATCAAGTGGAACACAGAATTCACAATGTGTATTTGATAGTTTGATTGAGCCACATTATAGACTACGATGGAATTACACACAGGATAATTTAAACTCAGGGAATTTAATAGGACTATGCATATGCTTATAATAATTCATGTGCAAGAATATTTTAAGATTATGGTCCATATTTCCAAGAAAACAGACTTAGTCTCTCAGAGCTCTCTTTCTCTAGTTTCCAACTGAAGTCGCCAGTGTGTGTTTATGATATTACATGTGGTGGCTGAAGAAGTTATTACAATGTCACAAAGAGGATTATGATTTCAGGTGGGGAATAATTCTTGTACAAATCCTCTTTCCATATAAACAGCCTTAGTAATAAGGAATGTAGAAAAATAGGGCAAAGATAAGAGATTTACCCATAATGAGCCAGATTGCCCAGTATGCTCCGGCTGCTTTGTGCTGCACCGATGGGTTTAAATTTGCTTTGTGTTGTCAGAGTGATGCAAAACAGAATGTGTTTTTAACTATACTCAAATATTTCTTGTACAACCTTTTCCTGCAGGGTGTGAGTGTATTACTGATCACAGAATTAAAGGCAGCAATCATCCCAAAAATATTGATAGTTTTCTTATCAGATGTTCAATATCAGGATAAAAACAACTGGTTTTTGTGCCCTGCTCAGATGAGGTATAAACCCCCACAATCTACAGGATTTATTTGAGGATAATTTAAACCTGATTGTACAGTAGGCCCATACCAGTCTGCTATTAATCAGGACAATTTTATTTCAAAATTGACGAAACACATAATTTATGGAGCTGAGAAAAGCATACCAACTGTAAATATCTCAAACTTCCCAAGCCACTGTGTATTGTAGCAAAATGATTGAGAGCATTAACAAGTAATGTCCTGATCCAACTTTACTTAAGTCAATGGAAACATTTCCAAATACTTCGGAGGATATTGAATCTAGCCCTAAATCACATGTTTCTGAGGTCATGAAAGATGAGTTTATCCCAACATGAATGTCTGAAAACTAATGAACTTTCATTATGTCTACGTGAACCGCTATTTCCCTCACTCCATTCTTCTGTTTCCTGCTTCTCTTGCACAGTTTCCTTTTCCCAATGGGTAGTTCAGGCAGTTCTGCTTCCTTTAATTAGGAACAGCCCTGGCTGTTTTCCTCCGAGGCTGTGCAGCAGAGAAGCGGTTTCAGCTGAGCTGATCCACAGCACCACAGTATAACACAACCTCCTGCCTGCCCTGCAAGTTCCCCAGGACCGTTAGAGCCCCATGGGGCTCCCACCACAAGACTTTTCAAAGAGCCCTGTGGGTTTCAACTGGAGTTAGACCATCTAGTACTGATTTTTTGCTATGAAATGGAAGTACAGAACTCTTCTTTCTGGGGGATACCGAGTAGGTGGCTAGATGTGCCCGAGGTCCAGCAGCCAGTGTTACAGCCTGCTCTGCCTTATCCAACTAATTCTACCAACTGATCATCCCATCATTATGGTAAAGTTTGTTAAAATGTAACTGTAGCCAAAAGGTTACTTTGTATGTGAAACGCTACACTAACACTGAAGGAAACACAGTGATGTATTTTCGGGTCAGTACTTCGCTCAGTGGACCAAGTGTTCAGTGTGTACTCGCTTTCTGGAGCAGCTTCAGTGCCGAAGCCAGCCGCGGCCCGCGGGCTGGATCGGGGTAATCCCGCTGGAATGCCCAGCACGCAAACCTGGTGTGTGCCCTGCGCCTGCCTTCCACAGAGGGACGGGACTCCCACGGCAGAGCAGCCCGGTCGCCGTCCCCAGCGGCCACCGCACAGCTCTGCGTTGTCCTTTGTGCCTTAGCGCCGCGGGGAAGGGGGTGACCCGCACCAGAGCGCGGAGGTGCTGGCTCCGCAGGGACCCATGCCCACAACAAGGGCAAAGGAACCGTGAGCTCGGGACGAGCAGAAACCCATCCTCCCGCTACACCTTAATCGCACTGCAACCACTTGTGCACTTTTTTCCTCCTCCCTTTTGTCATCTCCCAGCGTTTTGCCCAGTTTCCTGAGATTCCGTAACCTTTTAAAGGAGTTTCACAAGCGGCTCAGGCCAGGGCGCTGTGCGAGACAGCGGTTTGCGCGAGGGGCCGAGAGCTTTCCCAGCAGCCAGCCCTGCCCGCTCCGGTCCCGCTCGGCACGGC
>NW_008686133.1:0-1988 GCF_000695815.1 Acanthisitta chloris | reverse complement strand
GCCTGCTCGTATGCACTGGGCTCCTCCAGCCTGGCCTCCAGCTCGGGCAGCTGCCCCCACAGCGCCGCACACAGCGTCCAGGCCAGGCTCCAGTGCCTCACTACGCCTGGGGACACGGGGAGCTCATGTCAGGGGCACCTGGGATGGGTCAGGCTCTGCCCCCCGGGAACAGGTGCTTGGCCGTGTCTGGCAGAGCAGGGACAGACAGAGGTGTGTTGTGTACTCCAGGGCGTGGGAGCACCCAGGATTGAGCAGGATTGGGAATGGGGCTGGGGGTGGTGCTGTGCCTCTCAACATAGCAGTGCAGCCACAGGGAGAGAGGAAACAGCCTTGGGTTGTGCCAGGGGAGGTTTAGGCTGCATATGGGGAATATTCCTTCCCAAGAGGGCTCAGCCTGGGGAACAGGAGGCTCAGGCTCATTGCTCTGCTCTCTCCAGCTCCTGCCAGGAGGTGCAGCCAGGTGGGCTCAGCCTCTGCTCCCAGGGAACAGGGACAGGACCAGAGGAAACACTTCAGGCTGTGCCAGGGGAGGGTCAGGCTGGCCATCATGAGGAATTTCCCCATGGAAAGGGCTGTCAGGCACTGGGATGTGCTGCCCAGGGAGGTGGTGGAGTCACCACCCCTGGAGGTGCCCAAGGAGCTCAGGACGGGGCACTCAGTGCTCTGGGCTAGCTGACTAGTGGTGATGGGTCCTAGGTTGGACTCAATGATCTTAGAGGTCTTTCCCAACCTCAGTGATCCTGTGAAAAGAACCATTCCATACTCACTCTCTGCCACAGCAGGATCCTCAGATGCCTTCCTGGCCCAGTCAGCATAGTCATGGATAGCAGAAACTCCAGGGTTGGGGGCCAGCAGAGGACAGGGTTCATCCAGATGAACAGTGCTGTGCTTCAGCTTTATCTCCAGAGGGGCGAGATATAGCTCCTTGTCTCTGTCCATCTTCCGCTGCTCCAAGCTCAGCTTTTCCACATGAACCTTGAAAGGGGATTCTGTGAGCCTGGAGGAAGGAAAACCAGAAGATAAACCAGGTGGCCAATGTTCTGCATGCTCTCCCTGCAGGTGGAGCAGGTAACCCTGCATTTTAACACAGTGAGGGTAAAACGTGATCCAAGGTCACAGCCAGGCATGAAGATCCTGGTGAGAGCCCTGGACTTGGAAACAGGCTCTGGGGCCCTAAGCAACCCGGTGGAAGGTGTCCCTGCCCTTGCCATGGGGTGAAACAAGATGGTCTGTAAGGTCTCTCCCACCCCAAACCTTCTGTGATTCCATGACTTGGCAAATAAACCTCATGAACTGCTTGGAGGTCTCCAAAGGCAATGAGCACACCTGTACAACAGCTGATTCCCTCAGCACACTGGAGATGCTGGAGGACATACAGACAAGCTTTTGGGAGCACTTCAATGTGGGGCACACACAGCTATACTGCAGTGAGGTTCAGGTGTGGAGACCTAGAGAGCTCTAGGTGCCGCTGGAAGCACAGGCAGAGCTGAAGCCACCTGAGAAAGCAGATGATCAGCAAGAACTGCCTTAGGTAGGGCAGAGGCCCTCATGGAGAACCAAGAGCAGACTGGAAGCTCCTTAGATTGGAAGCTTTTTGGACAACATGCTTGAACTTCATCTCTTTGACCTTTTGCTGGATGACAGAGCCAGTGATTTGGCACAACAAAACACCTGCTCTTACTGGGATACTCCCAGAGGGGACCCATGGGATGGGACACGCAGACTGGACACAGGGCGGCACAGGGATGGGACACGCAGACTGGACACAGGATGTGGGGATGCACAGGCATGAGACACGCAGACTGGACACAGAGCGTGAGGATGCACAGAGATGGGACACGGACTGAGGACACATAGGGGACGGGACACACAGACCCTTATGGAGAAGAGCCAGGCCGGAGCTGCCCGTGGCCAGCACTACCTTGCCCAGTGCTGTGTGCCGCAGGAACGCTGCCCCCCCCATGCCCGACCCACAGTACTCACGCTCG
>NW_008686132.1:0-778 GCF_000695815.1 Acanthisitta chloris | reverse complement strand
CCTCATGTCACTGTCACCCCCATCCCCATGTCCCAGATGTCCTGGGGACCCTTCCCATGTCTCCATGACACTGTCCCCCCTGTCCCCATGTCACTGTCACCCCCATCCCCATGTCCCAGATGTCCTGGGGATCCTTCCCATGTCCCCATCACACTGTCCCCCCTGTCCCCAAGGTCCTGCCCCCATGTCCCCAGGGACTGTCATTCCTATCCCCATGTCCCCAGTATGCTGGTGACCCTCCCCATGTCCCTAAGGCACTGTCCCCCCTATCTCCATGTCCCAGATGTCCTGGGGACCATTCCCATGTCCCCATGACACTGTCCCTCCCTGTCCCCATGATTCTCCCCCCTTGTCCCCAGGAACTGTCGCTCTCTTCCCATCCCCATGTCCCCAGTGTCCTCCTGGGGACCCTCCCCATGTCCCCATGACAATGTCCCTCCCTGTCTCCATGATTCTCCCCCCATGTCCCCAGGAACTGTCACTCCCCTCCCATCCCCAAGTCCCCAAGGTCGTGGTGACCCTCCCCATGTCCCTAAGGCAGTGTCCTCCTTATCCCCATGCTCTCAGTGTCCTGGAGACCCTCCCCATGTCCCCATCACACTGTCCCCCCTGTCCCCAAGGTCCTGCCCTCATGTCCCCAGGCCCGGGACTGTCACTCCCATCCCCATGTCCCCAAGGTCCTGGGGACCATCCCCATGTCCCCATGACACTGTCCCCCCCGTTCCCATGTCCCCAAGGTCCCTGTGCCCACCCCCATGTCCCCATGACACTGTCCCCC
>NW_008686131.1:0-879 GCF_000695815.1 Acanthisitta chloris | reverse complement strand
TTTGGGGGATCTCAGTAATTTTTGAGGCATCTCAGGAGATTTTGGGGTATCTCAGGAGGATTTTTGGGGCATCTCAGTAATTTTTGGGGGTATTTCAGGAGGTTTTGGGGTATCGCAGGTGGTTTTGGGTTATCTCAGTAATTTTTGGGGTATCTTAGTAGTTTTTGGGGCATCTCAGTTATTTTTGGGGCATCTCAATTATTTTTGGGGTATCTCAATTATTTTTGGGGTATCTCAGAAGGATTTTGGTCTATCTCAGTTTTTGGGGTATCTCAATAATTTTTTGGGCATTTCGATTATTTTTGGGATATCTCAATAATTTTTGGGGTATCTCAGTAATTTTTGGGTTATCTCAGTAATTTTTGAGGTATTTCAGTAATTTTTGGGTTATCTCAGTAATTTTTGGGGATCTCAGTAATTTTTAGGGTATCTCAGGAGGATTTTGGGCTATCTCAGTAATTTTTGGGGTATCTCAGTAATTTTTGGCCTATTTCAATAATTTTTGGGGTCTCTCCTTGTTTCCTCCCAAACTCTAACCCCAATTTTTTCCCTTTTTTCCTCAGTTTCTCCCCCTGAGGCCGAAGCTTCTCCTCCTCCTCCCCCTCGAGCTCTGGGGGAGCTCCTTGGACCTCTCCCCACACCTCAGGTACGAAAAAAATCCAAATTCTCCTTTCTCCACCCCCAAAATTTGAGGGATTCATCCCAAAATTTTCCAGATTCAGCCCAAAATTTTCAAGATTCACCCCAAAATTTGATCCCCCCCAGAATTTGCTGAGGAGAGACCCCCCAAGCTGGGCCCGGCACGACGAGGACGACGAGTTCGAGGCGCAGGATGAGGAAGGTCAGGGGGGACAACAAAATTTTTGGGGGGTTAGGAGA
>NW_008686130.1:4413-6028 GCF_000695815.1 Acanthisitta chloris | reverse complement strand
ATAATAATATAATAATAATGGTTTTTATTTCCCCTGATCCCAACTCCTCTTGACGCAAGATTAAAACATCTTCCACAAACCCATACCTGGTCAGCATTCCCTGCTGCACCACCTGTTACTCAGACATTGCCACTGCAATCACTGCTGCACTTTTTCATAGTCTCTCATTTTAATCATTCATTTAAAAAAAATTCCTTTTTATTTCCTGTCGCTAGTAACACTGAAGCTTTAAAATGCATTGAGTATTCCAGAACTACTACTTTCAAGCCCACTTATCACAGCACTTACCCATGCTCGCCATAGAAAGATCAACTTCATCATTTTTATCTGAAATATAATGACATATTATCAGTAATGTTCCATATGTTTGTTGGAGTAGGATCCGGACCTGGAGTAACGATGAGTCTCAATATGAGTACGGTCGTTCTCCTCTATTCTTAGTGCTTAAAGATACATATAGATATTCACACAGAGTACGCGAACGCAGCGGATACATGATTGGTTTATTGCCCTTGTCCCAGTGTCCAGGGTAAACTTATGATTGGAGCAAGCAGGTGTCTGTCCACATTCCAGGATGTTTTCAGGAATATCAGGGAGCTTGTTGACACGGGACTCAGAGCCGGTCAGAGCCAGCTCTGCCAGGCAGAGCTTGCTCCTTATCAGCTAAGTCACAGCTGCTGTAGGCCTTACACCACACTACAAGCTGGGTTGTCAGCTTCAAGGAAATCATGTCCCTTTTCACAGAGCCATTCCTCCACATATGTTGATTACAAACCCATAACTAGTAATCGTAGCTCTCTCAGTTATCCATATAAAATAGCATATTCTAATGTATCTCATGTCTTTTTTTAACACATGGGGCCACAAAATTAAGGCAGCTGATGTGTGAGACTAGATAACTGCTTGTTTCATTGCTGCTGCACCTTACATACCAAGCCGTCTTCGTTTTCCTTTGGAGGATTTCTTAGCTTTCTTTTCACCTTTCTTTTTCTTTGCTGAGGGTTTTGGACTTTTCAAGGAAGTCTTGCTGGATGTGGGATTTTTTGGCATTTTTTTCAGATTTCTCTAGAGAAAGATACACATCATCAGTAATTTGAAACAGACAACAGAATGCACCTTGTATAAGGGAAAATTTGGTCCATGACTTTATGTAGTTTATCATTATAGTGATATTTTCATATGCAGCTAAAGTTTCATAATTTTGAATAATAAAGTGTGTTTTTATATCACTTGTAATAGATGGAAAGACTTCTTCTGTCCAGGGTGATTTAGGATGGACACTGATTATCCAAAGGTTGAATTAGGATAGAGGTTCCCTTTACCAAAAGCTAAGGAAGGATCTGAGCTACAGTGGGATTTTTTTAAATTCACCAGTTATAAATGTTTGTCCCAATATCCTTAAGTGTAAATCATTACTTAGCTGCACAAAGCGTTTCTATTTCCAGGGTTTTTTTCAGTGTAGCTCTGTGGAGGACAGACTTGGAAAGATGATGTATATGTAATTACACGTGGCAGCACAGCTGGAGATGATACTGTACAGAAGACTGCTCCTGCCTCATTTACTCTCTTTCTTCCCAATATCTAAAAAAAGGATGAGAACAGCAGTTAAGGAAAG
>NW_008686130.1:0-4381 GCF_000695815.1 Acanthisitta chloris | reverse complement strand
TACAGGCTGCACAGCACCATCATGTGGGAGGTACTCACATAGCAGCCCATAGAACAACTAAATGGGGATGGCCCAAATCCTGTTAGAAGCACTGAAAATTGTTTGATGTTATTATTGCACAGCCAGAGGCATTCAGCTGGGATGAGGACAATGGGGGTCTCACTTTGTTTGTGTCCTCCCTGTTCCACGTTCACACTTTTTAAGACTGTAATCTGACTGGGAGAGGAACCATTTTTTTAAATGTCCACAAAGCACCTACAGTATTTGGATACTATTATAATGTTAACACTAACAAGAGGAAAGTAGATACACTTAGAGGACAGAAAGAGATGACACCTCCAAGAACGATGGCATGACATACTTCTGATAACTCTTACAGGAACAGCAGCTTCTCTGCCTGCACATGTGAATAGCACATTTACTGGCAAGATGCTTAGGGTGAAAATGTGAGCTTATAAAATAAGTGTCCTATCTTGAGAGTTTCCTTATGAAATCCTAAAATAGTGTATTAAAAAAAACAGGCCATGGACTGTGCATTTGCAATTTCAGTGGCATTCCCAGACTGAGAAAGTGTTTTTCTGTTTTGTAACACAGTTCTCAAATACTCCAGAAGCAAGCAAGATAATTTTAGCTTCCAATCTGAATCTTAGTTTGGAGATGGCCATTAATGGCAAGATATCTGTTATGGATTGTAGCCTGGTGGTACAGCTGAATCTGTGTTAACCTCCCACGGATTCAAGGTGAATTTTTCTGTTGACTTTAATGGGAGCAGAGTTTGTCACTCTTATGCATTTTTCTTTTTCACTCCAATCAAAATGGAAAAATATACTCTGCACATCCTCAGGCATCTTTGTGTGTCATACTGCATGTTGCAGGTCACAGCTGACAAGCTGCATCCATGGCACATTAGTGCTTTGCTCTGTTTAGTCTCTGTTGATAATGGCAAATACAGCTCCTAATCTGCCTGAAGAACTGTAGCAATTTAATCTTCTGCTTCTTCCAAAAAGCAATGACAATAGCAATGCAAAACAAATTAATGTCTCAGAATTCTGAAACTTTTGCCTTGCAAGGGGTGATGTTTTTGGAAGGTTAAACCCCCCCAAGTCAGATATAATGAGTCTAAGGAGAAAGTTACAAGGTTTTTCTGCCCTGTCCTCACAGTCTTTTTGTCAAATACAGGACTAGAAACATTGTTAATATATCTTTTTGTAACATCCAATATATTTTCCCAGTTATAATCTTGCAAAGAAGCCTCTGGACTAACAATATACTTAGTTTAAACTTCTGAAACACTTAGGGCTACCTAATTGGGGTGCATGTCAATTCAAATAGTTAAAAGAGACTAATTTTCCCTCATTAAAAACCCAACCAATCAACCAACCAAAACCCCCCACCCCTATTTCTTATCCATCTTCTTGTATATTTTACATAGAAAAATCGTGAGCCATTTAATAAATGGGTTCTCTGACTACTCTTAACTTGAAACCAACCTTTATGGTCTGGATAACAGAGCCCTCCAGGGCTGGAGGAGGGAACAGCAGTTTTAGCAATTAGTTGAAGGACAATATGAACTATCTCATATATATTCCAGTCACGATGTCTCACTTCACCATTTCAGAATTATACAGTGAAACAAAGCTAATTTGGAAATTTTGAGTGAGTTCCTCTGGGTATCTTAGACCCTAAGTCATATGAATAGAGGAAACGCTGAGAAGGCTGAGATAAGTCACATGCCTTAAAAATAACTTGCAAGTAAAAACATCCCTTTTCTTCAACTGACTTCAAGTATATTTTACCTATAAAAAGTTAAAACTTTTGAGAATTGTCTCCCAGAAATCAGTTCCTCCTCCTTCACTGAAAGAACAAGGTGTAGAGGCACACACAGCACTACAGAGATGAGGGCAGTGATGGTGAAGCTGCTGGGGGTGACTGGTGTATGTGCTTGTGTGTTAATACAAAAGGTGCCACTGTTTAAGGGCTGCAAATGAACACAGCAATCCATGGGACTGTTTGTGGTTCCCTCTGGGATGCACAAAACCTTCCCAACTGCAAAGCAAATAGAAAAGTCACAAGTCGTTATCTCCTTTTACAATATCCCTAATGCCATATCACCCCTGCCCATTTGCCATCCTGTGGGCATATGATTGATTGTCAGTGGGGAGGAAACATAAGGCCTCCAGAGAAAGTGAAGGCAAAGCTTCTAGAAACTTCCCTGGAAGCATAATCAGGCCCATAGCCATTTATAATGTAGGAATATGGTAACCCCCAGGTGCTCCCTGCAGGAAACCAGAGGAGCCTTTTGCTCCCCTTCTCTGCCAAAAAAAGAAATAAAGGAACAAAAACCTTCATGGGTAAGTTAAAAGCTGGTATTTTCACAAGTTACCTCTTACTTCAGGGGTTTGGTTTTTACTCAAAGTACCAAATCCTATCAAGAAAGCAATGAAAAAATCAGTATCTGTGTTAGTTGACTGTCTGGAAATATGACCAAAAAAATTAACTTTTTTGATCTGTGATTAGTTCCTGTCTTCTTGGGGATATTTCTATATTGCTTGTTTAGAAAGGACTCTAATTAATGTACTTGTCCAAAAACATGCAAATGTATTGTGTAAATTCATGATTCTATGATTGAGAGGTTGGCAACAACGTTTACATTAACATAATCTGAAAGTTTTAAGAGTTCAAAAGCTATGAAAAGTGATAGCTCTTGAAAAATTGGCATAAATATTGCCATATATTCTGTTGTTAAAGGTAGCTAATATGAAATTTTTATTTAATGTATTCAGTCTAACTTTTCTGCAGTCTTTCAGTGGAACACAATGTTACAGTATTTAATTGGTAAAACCTGAGTAAATATTTAATGACTTTGACATTTTATAGCCTAGTTTATTTATAGATGGCTGTAATATTTTGAACATTAGGCTTAAGAGAAAAAATAAGATCAGAGTGTTCTGCTAATTATTTAATGTACTGAAACATTTACAGTTATAAAATGAATCCATGAAGTTGCTAAGTACTGCAAAAGGGGAAAGTTAATCAGCTATCAGTACTACAAATATGCTGTCTGCTTTGAGGACACAGAGTGATTCATTAGTTGCCTAATTGAATGATTTCAGGTCAAGTTTGTGTGCATTGCTAATTTAGGTCTGTAATTTGCTGTAATTTGGAATGACAGAAGAGTTAAATGTGCATCCATTTCACAAAAGCACTACAAGGAAATTATCAGAAACGTGCTATTTGCTTTTTGTTGTTGTTGTGTCACTGTCAAGCTAAAAAACATATTTCTGTCAGTAAACATTTGGGAACTGGTTAAAAACACCATCCTGAGAATGAGTATTCTCTCCAGAAATTCAGGTACAATGTACCTGATTTCATACATTCTACTTTTCATGAAATGAGGCTTATTTGAACCATGTGTAGGTTTTTTTACTTGATAAAAACCAGTGGGTGCAGCTACAGTACCTGCAATGATAAGTACAGTATGTTTAAAATTAGGTTAAGATTTAATAAGAAAGGCATAGAGACAAAATGGAAAACTTCATTAGAACACTGGATAATAGTGTTCCGTTTCTTCCACTCAAAGAGAAATAGAATAGAATTGGAAAAGATATAGCATGGATGATTGAAGATATAGAACATGTTTTGTACTAGGAATAAACTAGGATTCTTTTTAGCCTGAAGAGGATGTGATAGAAGTCAGTGAAATCACAAGAGACATGGAGAAAGTGACGAGGGAATGATTATTCATGGTCTTTCCTAATACAAGGTCTCGGTGGCATCCAAACAAAAGGAGTGCAGAAGTGTTTCATTGCACAGTAGGTAGCTGAATTGTGAATACACTGCCTGTGCACAGGACAGCTGCCAGAAACACACATATTCAAAATGTAGCAGGGCATACTGACAGCTGAAAAGTTGAACTATCAAAAATAGTGATAACACCTCTGGCTATAGAAATGAAACCACAAATCCAAGGAAAGGATGTGGAAGTATGACTGCACTCAAATCTTGCCCAGACAGATCTGATATGAGCCAGTACAGCTGGTGTAGGTTACTGAAATCATGTAACGATTTGGTTGGTACTTGAGAAGTTACAAAGTATGATGCTCAGTTCTCATAACGTGATCCTGCCAGGCAGCAAACCGCACCTTATATTGCCTTGTAATGACTTTTGAACCAGACAGAAATGTAATATTGTAAAAATTTATATTGTAGAGTTTGTAAAGTCTAGATATGACTTTGTTCATTTTTTTAAACCCAGAGTAAGAGCAATAACCATTTCACCTTCGCAGTGCGAGTGCTATGCACTGGCACAGGTGCCGCTCGGAGCCGGGCGGGACCGATTTGAGGTCGGTCGCACCCTCCGGGCCCGGGCACGGCCTCGGCG
>NW_008686129.1:0-2471 GCF_000695815.1 Acanthisitta chloris | reverse complement strand
CGTCTCTGCTCCCGCTGCCCCCGCCCGCTGGAACCCGCTGCACCCCCCGCAGCCCCAGCGCTGCTCGGAGCCCAGCTCAGGGAGGCCGAGCCGGCAGCGCTGAGGATGTTCCCCCCGCTCTGCTGGGTGAGAAACAGGCTCTAACTTCGCTAGAGTTGTGGGTGGACAACAGTCTGTAGTTCCGTGAGGTCTCCTCCTGCCCCTACCCGGCCCCCACCGCTCGGAGCAGCCAGTCCCCTTTTCGGCTTGTCTGCAACCCCGTCATTTGTTTCCGAACAAAATCAGCATTCTTTGGGTGAGCATCCATCGCTAACCTAGCCAGGGCGCTGACACTCTGTGTGGAAAGCAAGAGACATTCCTGCCTACGGAGTGGAGGCATGATTTGCAAGAGCCGTGTGCGCACTGAGGAGGAATGAATACATTATAATGAAAACCTCTCTACACGTTTTCCTTAGAAACTTTTGGGGGAGTAGAGCATGAAAAACGTTAAACATCACCATTTTCCTCCCCAGATCTTGCACAGCTTCCCCAACCCCAAAGCAAGCTAAAGGGACTAAAGGCTGATCTGTAGATAATGTCATAAATATTTGTTCCTGCTGCTTAAAACTTGCTAGGAAAGTGCATTGCTGTGATACTCAAAAGTGCCTGAACAAGTAAGTGTATTGCACACTCAGTTCATTAATTAGAATACGTGTCTTTCCACTAGCTAAAAATTAATTACCATCTTAAAATGCCATTAATCATCGGCACAGCAGAAACTTGGTTGTAAATTTGGACTAGGATAATAACAAACAGAGAAGGACCTATATTTTTTTATAGTTGGTGGGAGTGAAATGCCAGTGGGCTGCAATGTGTTTTAAAATGATAATATCAACATTCATTGAATACTTTGGCAAACGTTTTAGAAGGGAGGACTGTGTTACTGCTTTGTCAGCAAAGCTGCAATACTTGTTTCTAGAGAACTAGAGATGCTGGTCAGGTGTTGCAGTAAGCTGTGGCTTTCCTCACACCAGATTGCAACAGCAGGAGGACTGTGATGGCATGTGAATCTGAAGTGTTTGCAAAGATTTGCTGAAAAATGTCCGAGAACATTTGGGGTACCATGTGTTATACATATACTAAATTTATATCAGTTGTTGTTGAGAGAGGTCAAAATAGTAGATTAAGTGGTATGAAAACCTCACTGTTGGTTTTTAGGGACACAGCTATGACCTGAAAATAAAAGCCAGTTCCTTTTTAAAGTAATATGATAAAACTATACATCCCAGTAGGTGGCAGCTAGCTGGAACTGGGTTAACTTTTATAATGATAACAGCACATAAAAATAAGATCTGATGGAGAAAGTGCCTGATATACTAAGGTAATCAGAATCACATCTCTCCCCTTTCCAAATGAAACATTATGTACATAATGCACACCATTTATACTTGACACATGAGTAAAAGTGTAGTAGGTTTTTATTACCCAGAAAAGATGTAAAGGCCTCAGACTGTCTATTCTTCTTTCTCCATCTATAGCTGGAATATTATTTCTCATATCAGCTGCACTTGAACATTGTCCTTGTGTATTAAAGATGTCCTTGTGTATTAGAGATGTGTTACCACCATGTCTAAGATAGATGACCAAACAAATCAAAACATATATCCAAGGAATTGTAGATTTCCCACCTGCTGATCACTGAAGTGTGGAGGGCAGTTTCATATAGACTTTAATATGAAAAGTACTGTGTAACAGTGGTGACAAGCTCCCAAAGCACAAGACCAGCATATCCAGTATGACATTTATTACAGATTTCCAGCCTTTGAACTGTACATCTCACAGGGAAAGGAATATGAAACCCACTATGAACATTGAAATCATTTTAGAGGGTGCACAAAAGTACCTTTTTAAAGGGTACTGTTCTTTTTCCCTTCCCCGAAGAAGAAGTGATGTTAAAATCCAATTAACAGAAAAGGAGTCTGGAGGTGTGAAGACTGAGGCTTTAGCTAATTACGTAGTCTATAAGTGGTCTTCAGTCACCAAATATTTAGTGAGTTCTAAAATCTGATGTCTCGCAAGATTTAAATTTTGTTTTTAGAAGGAACTGATATTCTTAAGAAAATATTTCTGAAGTAACCACGGGTTTTCTTCAGGGTGGGAGCTAGCGTTTGAAAGAAAGGGGGAGGCATATTAGCACAGAGCATTAGGCGACGTGTGATAGTAGATAAGGAGGAGAGCGGTACTCCTCCAGAACCCATAAAACAGCTAGCTAGCTAACAGAATCCAGGGGATAATATACGTCTTTAAAGAAGCCGATAAGAGATTTTCATTTCCGTATTGTGAAAACCCTGGAAGGGTGTAAAAAAAAATAAAAGGGAGCAAGGCGTTCTGAGCGCTGCGGCGGGGCGGGGGCTGCGGGGAGCGCTCCCCGCGGTGCTGAAATGCTGCCCGGGCCGCGCCGGGCGCTGTCCGCGGTGCTGAGCCGCCCCGGC
>NW_008686128.1:0-5430 GCF_000695815.1 Acanthisitta chloris | reverse complement strand
GCACAGAGACACCAGTTCAATTCACTTTGACAGAAGTCCTTGGGTCTCACAGTGTTGTCTGAGAGCCTGCTGAGTATTCAGATGCAATCTGGAATTAAAGAGCAATTTATCCCATCATCTCTCCTTTCTGTGTACCACAGGACAGTTAGGTGGAGAGGACAACACTTTCACCATTTGGGGCTTGTTCTTGCAGTACTAGAGTGGGATACAAATTTAAAAGTGGCTTACTTGGAAAATTGCATGAGTCAGTTATTTGGGCAGACTTTGTGGAATGACATGGTGCTTTTTGACTTCTCCTTGCTGAGGGGCCTTGGAGAGAGGAAGACAGCAGTGATACCTGGCTTTGCTACTTCATACCTCAGGAGGAGAATTTGGAGGGGCATGGCCTGAGGAGACACACTGCTTTCCACAGAGGAGCCCAGGTTCCCAGTGTACTTTGCATTTCCTGTTTTCTAAAAGTTAGAATTTGAACCTAGCTAAGTATTTCTTGGGTTTCGGTGTGTATTTACAACGTGTGGTATACGAAATAAATGTGAAATGAAATAAAGAAATTAATGTAGACATCTTAGACAGGTATACCTTCTACTTTAAAATAAACACACACAGTTCTCATAGACTTCTGGGGGAGTCCTGTGTGAATAACGACCAAATAAAAACTTTGCAATCTACCTTTATGTGTTTGCATACATTACAAATCATAAATATGCAGAATAAAGACAAAACGTCCTCCGAGAGACTACAACCATCCAGGGAAAAAAAAAATATAAAGAAATATTATAGTTTCTCTTACTTCATTTTTAAAAACTGCTGTATTGTTTGCACACTGATCTAACATTTCAGAAATTCAATTAAAATACACCTTTTTCATTGTTCCCAGATTTGGTAAACCTCCTCCTTTGAAATATTGGCTGCTGCAAATGGAAATTTTTTAGGAATACTTCCACACACCTGAGCACAATTTACAATAAAGGCATCCTATAAGTAGTGTTACCCAGGCAATAATCTTACTTCCAGCAGCATTTTGTGGTCCTTTGCCAAGACTATACAAAAGACTTCCAATACCTGATTTACATAATCCAGATCATTGCCATCTCAAGTGTATTGATGTGTGATTTGATAATCTGCCTTGAGGTTGATGTGTGTGGTAATCCATGGCTGGTAGGTGACTTCTGGTAGAAAGGTCTCAGGCTCTGCAGGTCTCTGCACAGCAGAATGCAAACAGTAAATCCCAGTTGATAATCTAACCCAGACAGCTGCCCCCCACAACAATTAGCAGCTTGTAAACTCGAAGCTGCTCTAAAGCTGGAGGTTTATGCTAAAGCCAGTGAGAAAGAGTCAGGTGGATTAGATGTGCAGACTACTTAACAAGCTTTACTGCCCCAGAACATGCTGAAGCTGAAAAGCATAAGGTGATAAATTCCTCAGGATGCTGCTTTAATCAAGGGAGTTTACATAAGCATGTCCTACCTGTGAACATCACTCAAACATGGAATTATTTAATCAAAAGGAAATTTTTAAGTGCTTGAAAGGAGATAGAGGTTTGATGATCTGCAGGCAATTGTTCAGTTGTGTTCTTGTTCACTGTGTGAGGGAACTGAAGTGATTCATGAATATATTCTGCTGTCAATATATTCTGTTGTCAGATGCAAGTTAACTGCTGAAATCTCAGAATAATTTTTATATTGGTCCTGCTTAACTGTTATTATAAAATGTGAATTATCCAAGGAGAATAAATCAAAAACTAAATTAAAATCAGACTACAAAATTCCCATGTCACAGACTCATTTTCCTCATGTTGAAGGTGATGGAAGTCCATTGAAATTCAATAAAGACAGGAAAATTAGGCCCTGCAGAAGTGGTGAATTAAATTGTTAAGGAAAGATGTGGGGTTTATCTGCTGTTGCAACACCAATAGCCCTGGATGAAGAATCATCTGAGGATATTCTTTCACAACAACCAAAACAGCAACACCAACAAGCATTAAAAAGAGTCTACTTAATTAAATAAATGACATTAGTGTAAGAATTCAGGGAGGATTATTTTAAACATCACTTTGTTTTTTTAAATTGTAAATTCACCTTTGTTTCCAAGCTCGTGCTTCAGAGTGGAAAAGACCATTATGTTCCTTTTGCTCAGGACTGACAAAAGGACAATTTATCATCTTTGCTCAGCACCTCCAATTACAGTGGAAAGATGGAAGAGTAAAGAAATTGCCTCAGATTTTCCACATCCTTGAGTAGAAAAACCATAACTATAACACCAGGCTTGAAAACCTCAGTTTATTAAATTCATATTGACTCAAAGGCAAATTCAACAGGGTTTTCAATAGCTGGATGAAACTAGATTCTCACTCACATGAAGACAGCTCAGATACACCAGGCTGCAGTGGTTCAATTCTGGAAGGAAGGAAAGAACAAACAAAAAAACTTCAGGACAAGTGTCCAGCAAGCACCTGATATACCTGTTAGAGAAACACATCAACCTCACCTGAAACCACCCTGAGAGCCTATGAGAGGAACTGGAAATCTAGCCAGGAGACTCAGGGTTGGAATGACTCTTCTCAGACTATTAGAGATGCTTTATTTTATATCCCCAAAGTATACATATTTCAGCAGCCTGCACTGCATCTGAATGCAAGTCCTGATGTTTTCACCTGCTCTACCTGTGTCTGCAAAAGTCCATTTACTTTGATCATGGTACATGTGCAACCAAATGATCAGCCTAATAGAGTACCATTCCCAATGTCTTGTGACTGCTTCTGGCAAACCCTGTCATTCTGCTTCCCCAAAGTCTGGAAGACAATGTTAAAAAAAACCAAAAAACCAACAAAATAAAACACACACACACAAAAAAATCCCCACAAACAAGAAGAAACCCCATGACATGCAACAACCAAATACACACACACACAAACTAAAAAAAAAAACCTAACAGAAGAAACTCCCAACAAACACAAACCCACTCGTTTCCAGTGGAAATCTAGGAGAAAATTCAGAAAAAATGACTGGGGGCTGGTTGTTGGGGTTTTTTTCTTACAAAGAATGCTTGCAGAAGATTTTCAGGGACTTTTTGATTCAACCATCTTTCAAAATATTGGAGGTGTTCCCAAACTTTTAGTAATCTCTGCACTCCTCTGAAGTTTGCTGCTCCTTGGTTGGGAAATGCAGCATTGAGGTGGCTGCAGTCCCACTGAGCAGCATTTTGAGCTGGGAATAGCAAGTTTATCCATGTTAATTTTTTAATTATTAGGTTATGTTTTATTTTATGAATGTTGAAACTGTCATGTACTCCATACTTTATTTCTGTATAGATAATACTTATCTCTGCACTCCTCTGAAGTTTGCTGCTCCTTGGTTGGGAAATGCAGCATTGAGGTGGCTGCAGTCCCACTGAGCAGCATTTTGAGCTGGGAATAGCAAGTTTATCCATGTTAATTTTTTAATTATTAGGTTATGTTTTATTTTATGAATGTTGAAACTGTCATGTACTCCATACTTTATTTCTGTATAGATAATACTTCTATTATATGTACTCCATACTTTATTTCTGTATAGATTATACACCTATTATATTTTTGTCAGTGTGATTTTTATCAAAAGTTGTTGTTTGCTGACATACTTGATTTAGGTTTGACTTTGACTCTCAAATGGTCATATAATCATTGGCCTCCTTTCACAGTCCATTATGCTAAACCAAAGCTGCAGAAACAGGATTATTTCAGTCTCAGAGTGGTTCAGAGACATTAAATATTTAAAAAGTTTTTCCTTTTAGCTGCTGAGTGACTCTTGAATAACCATTTTTTAAAAAACACCACCGTCTAACAGATGCAATTGCAAAAAAAATTCATTGGCATATGCAGACGTTGGTTTATTTCACATTCAGTTGCTATCCTCTTTTGGCAGCAATGAAATGACAAAATGAAGGAAAAAATGAAACACCTGAACTCTGGTATCATAACGCAGATGTTAGATCCAGTGAACTATGTAGATCAGGTCAAGTGTACCCTGTCTTTGCTGCCCCTGGAGAGAATGCCTGGCATATCTGCAGCTGCAGGGGCAGAGGTTTCTGTGTGTAACAGTCTGACCTACATTTAAGGTGCACATACACTTTACATTTTCAGTAAACTAGTAACCTGCAATTAACATTCCAAATGCAAAATGTATTGCAAAGGGGTGGTGCTGTTCAACCTACCATGTCACAAAGAATCATCATGTCCCACTCTTTACACCATCAAAGGACATGCATAAAACATATTTCTCTATCTGTTAGCATCCTCAGATTGCTGCCACCTTGCTACATCCAGCATCACACCGACAGACTGAAATTCCTTTGGCTACACAAGCATAAACAAACACACCAGCAAAAAATACTGTATAAACACAAAGGCCTGGTGGAGGAAAAAAATGAAAGGCTCAGTTCTAAGCCATAACAAATTTACAGACTGTGCATGGAGAGACAAGGCTGCATTCTTCAGACCACTGGGAGCACTCCCCATATTCCAACTGCAGCACTGAAACATCAGACACTGGGCAGATAATTGCCCTGGGTTAAGGTACTACCTTTTGGAGCAAAGCTGACAAAGGTGATTTACCTGCTTTATGAGCCAACTGCTCAACTTCTTTAACATCTGGCAGATCCAAAAGAGGCAAATCAGAGACACCTTCAAATCAGTCAGGAAACAGCCTGTTCTCATCTCCTTGCAGCAGAGGGCTCAGTCTATTTGGGCATAACTCTGTTTATTTGCTGTTGATGAAAGAATGGTTACCTGACTGCCTACAGAACTGGAAAGAGCTAATGTGACTTGCAGTTGAGGTTTGATATCTCCTTGTCACACACCTGCTTCCCACTCACACCTGACTGCTGGGAGTGTTCACAGTGACTCAGATATTTCTTCTCCAGATACTTGGATGGATGGGAAATGCCAGTTGCTCCCACTATATCAAACCTGACAGCCTGTGGTCAGTCTGAATGACACCTTGGATAGGTAGGTAACAGCTGTGGGAACACAAGCTGAAAACTACTGATGTAGCATGTAAGTAAAAAGGAACACACCAATAAAGCCAAAGTTATTGAAAATCCTTAAATCCCTTGGAAAGCGTCTAAAGAGTTATTTAAAGAAGCCAAAGGTGAAGACAAATTGAAAGCAGTTACCTGTGATAGCAACATAAGAAAAAAATATCACTGTTTTTTTGGTCTTGAAGACTCCTGCAAGAAATTTTGCAGAAACACTAGAGTCAAATGTTCCTATATGAAATGTGCTAAAATTGGGCTGTTAATCATTTGAATGCTCACATTTATATATCATTCTGTGGAGATCTTAGGAAGGCTGGAGAAATGTTGCACTTTAAAGACAGCACACAAAAAAAAATTATAACCATGAAGTTTAACAGGTTTAGCAGCCAAAAAAACCAACCAGATGAGTGCAAGCAG
>NW_008686127.1:6241-12282 GCF_000695815.1 Acanthisitta chloris | reverse complement strand
GAGCATGGATGCGCAGGAGGACGATGGAGGAGCAGCCAGCGAGGTGAGACCTGCCTCTCCTTTGCCTTCGGTGAAAAATCGGGACTCTGCGGTTTGCACCGCTCAAACCTCGATTTCCTGCACCTCAGCCAGCCTTCTAACAAAAATCAGGTTTATAGCTCATTAACCCCTTTTGCCTTCTTTCCGACAGTGACAATAATTACATGGATATTGACTCTGTGACAAAAGGCAGCTAAACTGAATAGGATCAGGATTGGGCCCACAATCCCTGATTCTCTTTTAAACACCCGATTCTCTTTTAAACACCCGTCTAAACGTCGGCAATGAGAATACACGGGACATGAAATTTTTTATTAAGTGGGAAAGCTCACCGTCCTTCATCATTACTTGAAAATATACCAATTGTAAAAGATAGAATTACTGTTAAATTTAGTAAAGAGAAATGATAGCATGATTGATGCTTACTGACTTAAATGAATTGTTTATTGTTTGCACAAAAGGCCAAGTGTGTCGGATACTTGAAACAGCTCTTAGTATATCATTCACACCATAACAATGCATTTTCTGCACTTATGGTAGAGTGAGTATGTATCTAGATGTTAATTTGTCTGCTCCAGGTCTGTTTTACAACTGCAATTTTGGTTAACCGTAGCTTCTTAGAAAATGGGCTTGGCTTCTCCTAATACAGCCACAGAATTCAAGCAGCCTTGTAATAAAAATCAGAAAAGTTGGTACATCCTAACCACGCATTTCAACTCTCTGTCTGGCTTATTTTTATACCAATTCTCAGTACCACTTTGTGAAAACAATTTACATTACCTTGTGGTCTGTGATATGAAGAATAGGAAAAATGACCTGAGATCAAGCCTCGGCTACACAACCAAGCGTCCTTTTACTTCAAAGGGGGTTTGCATCCTGTGGAGCAGAGCTGATGCTGAGCCAGCATAACGTTTGGTTCTAAGTGTCAGTCCAGGGAAGTTGATGGGAAACATGAGGTTGTTTAATACGGAAACGTCGACAGAGGCTCAGCACTCTTCAGCAGGTTAACAAAACGATGGGATGGGAAGAAGGGGCTAACTCTGAAACGCTCACGTTTGGCAGCAGCGGCGTGAGAACTGAACAGAGGTGTATGAAAGTCATGGCTCAGCACCAGCTAGGCTGACCTGTCAGTCAGAAACCATACCAACCCCATGACCATATCCTCTTGCCTTGGAATGAGCCCTAGGCACACAGGCAGCTCCAGGTCTTCTGAAATAAATCCCCTCTGTAACAGCCTGGAAAGCATTTATCAACTTGAATTTTGCCTCCCCTTGCACTGAGTTGAGACCATGCAGTGACAGAGCTAAGACCCCAGGTGCTCTGCAAACGTTTATCACAAGACACTGCACACACTTGAAAGTGCGTAACAACCAACACCTTCATATTTGGCGTGCATGCAAAAAAATGGCACAGACTCAATCCTGAGAGCATGTTAATAGCATCACAAAGAGGCAGTTCCCAGCTTCAAGCCAGCAAGGGCAATAGACAGAGCTAAGTGTATGAGGTGGCACAAAGCTAAAGAGATACCAGAAAGGTAAATCTTTCTTTTCCAAGACAAGATAGGAATGGATGAATTATTGATACTTTAGTGAGATAATACTGATGTATCTCCCTGCACATAGGTAGGCAGTTCAGACATCTCACTGACCTAATTGTCTCTGCTTTGCTAAGCTTCAAGGACACAAGCCCTCCAATACATCTCACAACAGTCAGCTTTCCACTTGTGCTTGGAAAAACGATGCAAAACGAACATGGGAAGTTCAAAGGGCAGTATAGCAAATCTCCAGAGTAAGAGCACGTTTAGCATGCTGCTCTAAGGCCTTCCACGCTCCTGCCTCTGCTAACAAATGTGCTGTTTGGTATTACAATAATTGTCCAGGACATTTATGAACAGGAGTTGGGAAAACTAAGATCTCTTGAGTCGTCATGTAAGGGAAATGAATACTGCTCAAGGTAAGTGGCAACAAAAATGCCTACCTGCCTCCATGGGGCAGGGGGGTCTATGATCCACAAAATCCAAGGACAAACCAAAAACTGTCTAACCAAAATCTGAAGTCAAAACTTCAAACTGTAATAAAATAAAAATGTAACACTCAACACAATCACCAACAGCAGTTTGCCTGGCTAGGTTAATATCCTCATGTAGACACATGCAGGGAGCTCACAGTTTAAACACAATGTAAATGTCAGTCTGTGTTCCAACCTACTTTGCATTAAATGGGTATGAAGTTCTATGTGAATATAAGAATATCCGAAGTTCTTACCATCACAAGTCAATTTACCCCCTCCCAAAAATGTGTGTACCTCTATTTTCCTAGAAACCAACAGTATCCCTAAAATCCTGCAATCACTTTAAAAAGTAAATTCCAGAACAATGCAAATACAACATTCACCCACACCACATCTACACAGAGCTATCTGAGAAACAGAGAATGTTGTAGGACAGTAAAGAGACAGCAGATTCCACCAACTGAACAACTGCCTCACCAGGCAAAAAAAAAAACCCTAAAACAAACAACCCCTCCCTCAAATCAAAACAAAAATCTATCTGCTTTTACTTTTTTTATGAGGGTGGGGGAAGGAGACACAGGTAGTGAAATGTGGAATAGCAGAAGGAGCAATCTAATTGGGTATGGGCCTTTTGTTCACATGACAGTCCTCGAGGTGTGACTGAAAATAACCTCTTAACATCGAAGCTTACACAATGTTAAATGCAAAGAACAAATGTTTAGCAGCAAATTATGTGATGTAGAACAAAATGCTTGATACCACAGCGGCATGTATGATTACTTAGCTTCTTGCTTTTAGAAGAGGAAACAAAACTGCATAGGTCTGTTTTGAGTATTGACTTTTAATAGCTTGTTTCTCATAAGGGAACAGGGGATGTTTTCTGTTTTAGAAATACAGGTATCAGTTGAATACAGCCTGCTCCTGCCAACAGGTCATGTACATGATTTATTTGGCTTCAGCTTTTGTTTTTATGCATTAAGCAACTTTCAACCTTCTTTTGTAATACAATATATAGACAAATTTAAGTACAGTAATAGTGTAGGTATTTTACCATCTTCACATTTTCTTGACATGCTGGACAAAGCGATAACACATTAGTCTGCCCCCACGCCCCGGGTTCACACAAAGCACGTTGAATACTGCTTTCAGTGGCACACTCAACTGGCTCCCACACTTAATTTGCCAAACCTACAGAAACAGACCCTTGGGAATATCAGGAATTATTTTCGACTTTGTCCAGTGACATTCAAATGCTCAGGCAACTACTGGTAACTTTCATTTTATGGTTACTACAGATGTTGCACGCTGACAGGAAAAGAGAAAGTTTTAGAACTGGACAAGCTATAGTAATCCAGGTTTTGGTAGAAGAGTTATATACAAAAAGGGGACTTTTATATATAGTTTTCAATCTGTAGTTTCATTTTTCAAAATAAAACCTGTATATATAAATGGATAATATTCAAGATCTGTATATGAATAACAGTTGCTTTCTGGCTAAAACAATATATTTAGTAGACAGAATCTCTTTCTGTTTTTCACTTCAAGTATGCTAGCCAGTCCAGTCCTTTGGGAGAAAAACTTCCATTTTTAAATCCTTTAGGATCCGTCAGATTCATTATATGGTAATGACCTTAACTTATACAATATACTCTATTATGAGGTGAACTGAAGGGGATTAGATATAGAAGTACTGGTCTGGGTGCAGTAAGCCGAACAGCCGTTTAAACATGATACTATAGCTGAAGTAAGTCTCTGTCAGAATGAAAACCAACATTCAGAAAAACAGCAGCAGCCATCAAAAACATTCACAACTGCAGGGATTTTTTACTGTGTGTAATTTTCCATTATAAGTAGAAGAAGCCACAATAGTTTAAAGCAAAATTTAAAAAAATACCACTATAATCTTGAATTTAATAATGTGAATTGTCACTCTTATAGCTGTTTATAGAAGTGTACTAAAGAAATTTACTTAAACATATGAATTTAAGACTTTCACTTTATTCAGCAAATTGATTTATTTACACAATGGGGAACGCTGGTTGAATGCTGTCAATGTAATAAAAACAAATCTAACAGAGACAATACTGAACTCTCTCTATGTATTCATAGCAGAAATGACAAACTATTTCCTTACCTGTATCAGGAACATCAAGCGCAACAATGGGACAGTATCATAGGACACTGATTTAACAATAAACCACAGAGGTCCAGTAATACTATGGCAATTTACTCATGTATTTACTGACTTTAAAAAAAAAACATTAAAAGTCAGCAATACCCAGTACAAAGGTCTGTCAATTATCAGAGTCAAACTCTGATGAGTAGGTCAGTAAAACCTTATCAGATCATCTGCAATTCATAAGGTGACATGACTTGCTCCAGACCACCAATACAGAAAGAAAACTGATGAAAACAGATTACCCTCTAAAAGGCATTGATGATCTGATAAGGGTTTAACCTAATGGAAGTTTTAAAAAAAAAAAAAAAAAAAAGAAAAAAAAGAATTGCAGAGCACAGCCCCTATTAGAACAAGCTAACTTTCCAACTTTCAAAAAAGACAAAAAAAAATTTGAGAGGAAAAAAAAAAAACCCACTTCAACATGAAGCTACCATACAAAGTTTTTTTTTGTTTTTCTTTTTTTTGTTGTTTTTCCTTTGTTTCGTAAGAGTTCAGAGTTGAAATTTAATCCTGGCTTTTTAGGGAGAAGGACAGTTTTGGCCTAGACTTTCCTTTGCCCAGGATAATTTTTTGCTCTTCCTTTTGCTGACGTTGTCTCTCTTGTTCTAGTTTCATCCTCTCCTCATGAATCTTTCTTTGTTCTTCAACAATTTTCAATTGTTCTTCAGCCTATATATGAAAATGGTAAAATTTAGGCCAGCATATTTTGTAGTCATAAAAGCAATTTACAAGTCCATATTAACTTCCAAACAGGTTCAATCCTGCAGAGGTATGCAAGCAGTTCTACCTGAGCTAGTTGCCATAGTTGGTTTCAGTGAAACTGTTTATAAAATGGTTATTTGAATTGGGTTTAGAAGAAGCACTGAGAACTTTCTACAGCTAATGTATTGAAATCTTGAGTGCTCACATGCCATGCTTTTCAACACTGCTTTGCAAACAACACATTACATTCTAATTAAGGAAGACAGCAGATTATATAGAGGAATTCTTCTGACCCCTGTCATGTGTAAGATGAAGGCACAGGGTAATGAAGTAACACACCTTCAAGCAGAGGTCTCCCTAGTTCAAAACTCATGTAAAAACCCTCCTAATGCAAAACCACCTTTACATGATTTGTAACTAGTCAATCCTTACACAACCTGTGGTTCTTACAACTATTCCAGTGGCCTTCTAAAAGTGCTTATTTTGTTCATTACAACAGTTAATACTTCAAATTTTCTATTTGTCCTGTTTCCACAATATGAGGTTGAGAAAAGTGTAAAACAGAAAGAGATCTAAAGCAGACGTAGTTCAAGTAAACAGTTTTGAGAACCATCATTTTTACATGAAAAGAGGTGAAATTACTTGGGCAATTGAAAATTATAGAGTTTAATCAGGATTTAGAAGCAGCTCAGTTTGGCTTATCACCAATTGATCGGAATACTTAATGTTTTCAGGCACCTGATCAAATAGGCTTGGAGACCAACATAAGCTAGAATTTCACAACTTAAGCTTATGCTGAAAGTCCCTTTCAATACACATACATCAACATTATACTAGACTCAAATCCAGTTTGTACTTGTCCTGCTCAACAAAACAGAATTAGTCACTTGAAGCTAAACACATTTGCAAACTTACTTCAACCTTCCCTTTGAGATATACTTTCAAATGTACTTTTTAAATTCTGAAAGCAGCCAATTTCCCTCTAAATTAACTATTTTATCAGCCTAGTGTTACTGCTAAGGATCTGGTCTTGGGGAAGGAGAGCAATGCTACTAATGGAACCAGCAACAGGCAAGTTAAACTCTAGAAAGGGTCGATTTGTTTAATTGTG
>NW_008686127.1:5993-6213 GCF_000695815.1 Acanthisitta chloris | reverse complement strand
CCCTACAAACAGTTAACTATGTCTTCACATACCAGTTTAGCTTGTGCTTCTGCAATTTTTCGATTATTCTCTTCTAGTATTCGCTCTAGTTCCTCACGCTTTGCACGCTCTTCTTCCTAAAGGGGAGGACAGGGCAAGATGTTAGTAAAGTAAAATACTCATTTCTGCATGTTCACTAATCTTTCTCAGAATTCTTTCGTGAACTGACTTGGCAGGTTTT
>NW_008686127.1:0-5971 GCF_000695815.1 Acanthisitta chloris | reverse complement strand
GGTAACCTGCCCAGCCACTAAAACTGGTTTCTAGTACTCAATTTAAATCATCCCGCCCAGTCCAAACAGCAATCAACTAAACCCTCCCTAATCACAGAATCCTGACAAGTTATTACTAGAATTTTAATATCACACAAATCAACAAGGACAACTACAAAAACTGGATAGTATTTACCAAATTAAAAAGTAATATAGAAAATATAAATAAAGTGAATAGTTTGTCTCACCAATTAAGTATACCTACGTATTCTTTACCTATACTCCTTTAATCAGCATTAAAAGTTGAATATTTACTGTCTTGTCCAGTGTCCTGCAGAGTGTGCTCCTCGGCTGCCATACGCGCCAGCTTCCTCTTTAAAATGATTTGTACTGTTAGCTTGGCAATACCTGCATCAGCAGCTCAACCATTTATAAAGAAACAACATACAAGGAAGGCTGAGCTGAGGAATGCAGATGTTTATGGTAAGAAGGAACAAAAATATGTAAATCATTCCTAAGGCAAACAATTAATAAGAAAAATACATTTACTGTTAGTGAAAAATACAAATGGCAATCCATACTTCATGGAGCTATGGGCTTCTTTCATGGGGAGAATGGACTTAACATTCAATATTTTGACAATTTTAAGACAGCTGAAACTGTCATTTGCAGTATGAACTTGGAATTCAGGAGTCCAGGGAAGGCAAGATCAGGAAATAAAGCCTTGTAATTGTTGTTTTCTTGGTGAATTTTATGGAACTCTGTTACGCAACTCAAATATGAAGACTGCGTGAAAGTTTTTGAGGTGTTTCAGTTCACGTAATATATATCCGAATTATTTTAATATTTGGAGGATTTAAAGTTAGCCAGAGGTTTGTGTCTGTGTAAGAAAAAAAAGTTAATACGAACAAAGCAAGCATATGAAAACTTCTTACTATGACTAGTAACCAGCTACTAGCTAGCACACTTCACTCCAGGCATGGAGGTTTATTCTGCATTACAAAGACCTGATGGGACTTCGCCATGTGACATCAACAACAGGAAAAAATACTTTTTGTAAAAAAAAAAAAAAGTCATCCATCTGATCAAATGAAAACCTCTATACATGAAGAATTTGCTGACTATAAACATCTGAATTCAACTTAAACTCTCATATTCAAGTCTGAATTTGCAAAAAAAAAAAAAGAGGTGTAATTTAAGATTTTTAATACCGGTTGTAACTCAACATTCTGTTTTTTCTTTTTCATTTAATTTAATGATATTATGTGACTGACAAGTCACATTTAGTATGAAGGGGAAAGCTGCATTGGTACTGTCTTTCCTTTTGTAAGCCAATCAAAATATTAATTTAAAATAAACTGTGTAGGAGATACAGACTGAAAAAAGCATTTGACATGTATGACTATTTAGTACAAATTTCCTTTACAGTTTGAAAATTTGTCTTGAAATTTCTGGATCCTGGAATGATTGGTGCAGGCAGGCATCAAAGCCTTTTTAGTAGCAAATTACTGTCTCACAGAAAGACATTTTCAGCTTCTGCTCCAGCTGCTGATTAAAAAACCAAACCAAAACAAAAAACCCCAAAAACCCAAGTCACACGTTCAGCTTGACTTCAGACAAGGGCAACCTGCTCTTTTATAACTTCTAAGGAGAAAAAAAGGAGTTGTTAGTAGTTATTAAAAATGGATATAATGATTTGGACAGAGATCCTTCGTGAAGATGTGGATGGGCTTATGCTCGAAGTCCCAGAATTAGTCCAATGTATGCTCAAGGAAAATGTTCATTTAAAATGAAGAATAAGAAACCTATTTGTTAAAGACAGGTACTGCAGCTCACTGCTGGACCCTGCTTTTTGCCTGACTGAAGGCAAAAGCCTCTTACAGTCTAGGTAAACAAAATGAAACAAATGAAGGATACATAATTACAGATTTTTCAATACCCTTCCCCAAAAATGAAAGGACTGCTGATAAATCCTGCAGCCATGGCAAAAGTTTCAAACAATTATGAAATATGTAGGTCAGTTCCATTAAAAATCAAGTATCCTTGTTCAGGTTTTAGGAGAGTAACTGTTTAAATATCAGTGAGCTCCTCAGAATAGGCTAGAAATTAAGTTTCGCAGCAATGCAAGTTTACATGAGAAGGGAATTAGATTTGCTGTATTCCATCTCTTTCTGAACCGAACAGGAGGCACAAACCGACACTGAAAGTTTTGCCATGGACTGTCTCTACTTTCCAAACGACCGAGCGTTACCTCTCTGGCTTTTTGTGCTGCAAGTTCAGCTTGGCGCTGTCGCTCGAGTTCTTCGAGCAACTGTTTTTCCATGATGCGCTTAGCCTCCTCCACCCTGCGGAGAACCTCTCGCTCAATCTCATCCTTTCTTTTCTCCAACTCTTCTTCTACACGTTTAGCCACAAGTTCTTCCACTCTTCGAGCAGTTTCTTCCTCTATGAGTTTCTCTTCAATTTCTTGTTGACGACTACAAAATGCAAAGATGAGGATTACCTTCTCAATTAATAAAGAATGGTCGCACGGCAACAAATTACTGCGATACACACGATCAGTCATGCTACTGAATCATTTTTTAAAGTTTTGTATCTTATACACACAGATTATATATTTAAGGAATGTTTTGCCTTAAAAAAAGACAAATATTCAGGGCATCAGTGTTCCTACCACAGGGAACCCATTCAGAACATACTGTATTTAGCATATCTCTCTATTTCGACACACTAAACTTAAGAAGAAAGTTTACCATACTACTTTTTGATCATATTTAGAGGAAAAAATAGGGGAGCAAAAAAACCAAACCAACAACCACAACCTCCTCTCCCCCCACAAAAAAACCAACCTGCATAATCCAAGTGGCACCCAACTCTGACCATCTTTAACCCTTCAGAGTTTAAATGATCTCAATTTTAAGCAATAAGTAGCAATAATATCCTGTAAAACCTTGTCTTAAAGCCACCACCTCAGAGGCACCAAACTAATATCCAATAATTTAAAAGACAGAAGCAATAAAATTTGTGACTTGAATATTTTAACTAGAATCCCAGGTGTGATACCCGTAATCAAGTTATCCAATCATCTACCTTATCAAATTTCAAATACCTCACTTAGCTCTCCTTAACCTTTTTTTAAATGCAGCACTCTTTCTATTGTAATTATCCAAAATAAATTATATCAATACCAAGCACTAAATACATCGAGCTTTCCATATTCTGAATTTTGGAAATATTTTCAAAAGTCTTTTTGTTTTTGTTTAGCAGCAGTATTATCATTTAGCCTGATCACTACTTTCAGTTTGCCTTTAAGAGGATACAAAAAATATTAGGTAAATTTGCAGGTTAATTACCAAATACCAAAAAATAATCTTGAGGTAGTAATCACTAGCAATTAGATTTCCAAAGATGATGAAAGTGAATACTGTGTATTTCATGTAATACTATTTATTTGGAATGATCATGGGCTTTGGGGGAGGAGACTGTTCTTTTTAATCTTGAAATTGAACTTTCATTTTAAGTACTTCATAAAGTACAGGACAATCTTACAAACTTATCTTCTGGCCTGTCAGCAACACAAAGCCATGATTCAGAGTAACAACTACAAATTTGAAAAAAGAGTTAAGAGAATTTACCAACTTACAGATTTCTCCAGGTACAATTTGCAAATATGCAATAAATGGGAGACGATGAAGTCTGGATTATTGATCAAGATAAACATGGGAAATACCAAGGTGAAAGGCTCCCAGTTTCCCCTATCCACATGTCTTCTTTTCAAAAGCACACTGAACTAAATCGATAGTCTATCTCCTCCAGTAAAAAGTTTTGGAACCCTCAACTCAATCATTCAGCCTGAGAAGACAAGTTTTATTCTTAGATTCCTCAAGAGAGAGAACAAAGTTAGCTGGAGGCACACTAAGACAGCATTCACTTTTCCAAAACTGACACAAAGTATCTTGGGGTGAATTTTTCAGGAATAAAAACAACCAACACAACAAAACCAAACAAAAAACCCAGATCACTAGTACCATACAGAAAAACTAATCAACCCCATTCTGTTTGGGTATCTCTGCCAGGCCATGACCCTTTTTGGACAAAATTTTAATCATCCTTTTATTTTAAAAGGATTTCCTTCCTTCTTCTGAGTATTTATTCAGCAGCAAGTACTGTCACTGTCCTGTACAGCTTAGCACACGTAAGAGGCTGTGCTAGAGAAATAAACTGTCCAAAAGTTCATGTTCTCGTGTTTTATTCAACTATCATACCTTTAACATCAGGAAATTTAGAATAAAAGTTAGCTGACTGAATAAAGACTGGACATAGTTCCACAAATACCCAACAGTCATGTGTGTCAACTGATGCTGTACTCAAGCAGTGCCTGCACACGTTTCAGTCTTCTCACCTCAACAAATTCCATCCAAATTTAATTAAACCAAGCAAATGTATCTTTTAACACTTGTAGGCAATGAAAATGTTACAACGGCTTTGACTTTATCAAGAAAATAAAACTGTAAACGCAAACATAAATATCAGTAATTTATTCTGTAGTTTATACTATAATTTTTTTTTATTCACATGAACTTAAGAGGATTTTATGTAAAGGCATAATTTTATCACCATGGCCTACTGAGCTATGACTCCAGAGCAAAAGATAAGTCATTAATGTAGGAAGTATTTTTAGCATGATCCATTTACATCTTAAAGACTGATCTTATGAAATCTGCAGAAAAGAAACCATTTACATTTTAGCAAATTTCTGAGGGGAAAAAAAAGCCATGCTTGCAAGGCCTTTAAAGAAAACTTGCATTAATAGAAAAGAGCAGAAGTTAGGCTATGTATTAAGATTTGAACAGACATAAAAAGAAGTAATTTTCAATATATGAACTGTCCACTACTTTATTCAGTCAGCAAGTACTTCTTTTCTTCACTAACATGAGTCTGCAGTACCATACATAACACAATTTACAGATGCCTTGCTCAAATCCCATACTTTTCTACTCAATTAAGTTTTACCACCTTTTCAAAATTTAAAGTATATTCCAAAAGTATCAAAAATCCATACTCCATCTCTTCCAATATTGATTCTTCCTCAGAAGTTTACTATTCTGTAGCAAATACTGCTCAAATGTCATATTCCTCCTATACAGACTTGATGAGCATTTTAAAATTTCAAAGATAACTTATATAGAAAATTTCCTTACATAGGAACCAAACCTACTCCAAAGTTCTAAAATAAACTATTCGCTATATTCTCTAGTTGTTAAGCACATTCCAATACTTCACTGCAGATGTGCATGGAACACTGTTATTTAGATACTGAATAAAATTATAAACCACAAAATTAGGATAACTCAAACCCTCTTCAATATTCCTGTGTAGTTTTGTTACTATGCAAGTTTCTGAGCACATCACTGTTAAAAGCTGAAGTTAGCAAAGGAGATTATCAACAAACAAAAATAAAAGTGACAACTCTGGCTCAGTCAAACCTTCTGAGTGACAATTAACATTTCTCCAGAAACAAAACTCAAAAACTCCATCTGAGAATGTACTTGGTTTCACACATACAAACAAGTGCTGTTTCCAGCTAGCAAAGGTAACATTCAAAGAAGAATCACCTGATCACAATGGATAAAATCATTCTTCCCTCTGCTGCATAAAGGTCTGTTTCATAACCTAGTATGTTGCTAAGCATATTAACGCACAGCCAACCTTTATTAAAAGATGAATTTATCTCTGCGGACTTAATAACCAGCCCACAACGTAAACTGAGAAAGGCTTCAAACGAAACAAGTCACCGGATCTCACCGTCCCGTTTGGCAAAGAAACGAAAGTAATCCCTGAGCCTTAATATAATAGCTGCATAGCATTCCCTAAAACCCCCCGTCGAGCCACTCCAGCTGCCCCCGCTGGATGCAGGACGAGCCCCGCGGCGGGAGGGGCGGAGCGGCAGTGCCGCACAAAGCTCCTCCGCGCACACAGCTCGGGCCGCGGC
>NW_008686126.1:0-2350 GCF_000695815.1 Acanthisitta chloris | reverse complement strand
TTTTTCTGGGGAAACAACTCTTGTGTTATCTGTAAAGACTGCAGGAACAGAACCATTCTCGTACCAAGCACAGGTACCTCGAGCTCCTGCACACTCTGCTCGCCTGGAAGGTTCAGGTATTTCCAGCCCACCCATTTCTCCCCGCGCAGAACTCCACAAGGCTCTGAGCACCAGTGGCCGTGCCACAGCAGGGCACTGACCAGCCCCTGGGCCAGGGGGCTCACCTGGAACTCCCTGGCCAGCCCAGTCCATGCTCAGCCTGTCCTGCCATCTCTGCGGCCAGCACGGGGACAGGATGGGACCCTCAGCTGCTCAAAGCCCAGTCACCTCAACACACTTTGCTCTCCAGCACGTGCTGGCAGTGCCCACATGCCTGGCTCCGAGGGAGACCTGCTACCTGTCTGCCAGTGCCCAAGGGGCCACTGCACCTGGGAACCCTCTGCTTTGAAGGGGGCCCAGGTTTGTCATGAACAACCATCACAATCTGAAAGCACAATCATGCACACACCAGTAAGCCTACCTTTAGTAAAACATCAGCACTGAAAGAGGACTGAACCATAAATGCCACCAAACTACCAAATAATTACCAGCACTAGAAGTAGATGAAGAAATAATAAAACTGTAAATGATAACTGTGTCGTGACTCTGATTTAAATCCCTGCGTAGAACGGCGAGCGAGCGCGAGGCTCGGTCTGTGACTGAGCCTCAGAGACAGGATACTGCTCTTATTTTTATTTCCTATTTTGAAAGAGAGGCTGACTGAGAACATTTTTGAACGTGGGAGACTAAGTCATTAAACCAGAAGCACTTGGATTGCTTTCCTCCTTTAGGGGATTTACTTCATTTTACTTTATCTGACACAAGTCAGAAAGAAATGAGACTATTGAAGGAAAGCTGAATTTCAACATGTTATTTTTTCATGAAAATCCTTCCACTTTGTTAAGCTTTTCCTAAGATGAGAAAACGAGGCTTTACCTAAAAGGAATTTGAGAGACTGGTAGATTTCCTCACACACTTGTAGCCCTACAGTCTCCTACTGCCTCAAAGCGGAGGATTTTTCCCAAATCTTCCGCGTTTGTTCACAAACTGGTATCTCCATTCTGTTTATACTCTGATAAAATATTGAGAGTCATTTCCTCGCTCTTGGACTGCACGTTGTGCTCGCTCCTTCTGGACGATTTCCTGGTGGCCCTGGAGAGCCTCCTTCGGAAGGTGTCACCTGCCAGGAAGTACAGGATGGGGTCGACGCAGCTGTTGAGGCTGGCCAGGCCCCTCGTCACTTGGTAAGTGGCATAAACCTTATCGTTGAAGGCACACATATCTGGAGTCTGAAAATCCACCCTGGCCCTTAGGTTTAAGGTCTTCATCACGTGGAAGGGAAGGTAAGACACGGCAAAGACTGTCAACACAATAATAACCAGGTAAATGGACTTTCTCCTGAGAGGAGAATTGTCCAAATCTTTGTAAATCAAAGCTTTCACGATGAGCCCATAGCAACCAAGAATCACTATGAAGGGGATGCAGAACATCAGCACTGTGGTGCACATGCTGTAAATGAAGTAACTTCTCAGGTAATCGTCGGCTGTTGTGTCGTAGCATGTCGTGGTTTTATTTTTCCTTATTCCCGTTCCCGAGTAGAAGAGTATGGGAGAAATTGCAGCCACCACCAGGACCCAGACCAGGCTGCTGATGTACACAGCGTTCTTCTTCTTCAGCCTCCCCAGAGACTTCAGGGGGTGCACCACTCCCGTGTACCTGTGCACACTAATGCAGGTTAGGAACAGAATACTGCCATACAGGTTCACGTGGAAGATGAACCTCTGCAGCTTGCACATAATATCTCCGAAGATCCAGTCTGTTTTGTTGAAGTAGTAAAAGATGAGGGCGGGCAGAGTCAAGACATACAAGAAATCAGCCAGTGCCAAGTTGAACATGTAAACTGAGATGCCGCTCCACGGCTTCATGTGGAAGACAAACATCCAGATGGCCACACTGTTGCCCAAAAACCCAGTGATGAAGACCAGAATGTAGACGGTGGGCAAGTAATAGAACTGGAAGCCGGTTTTGGTCAGGGAACACTTGGTGGTGACGTTTCCCGCAGACCAGCCACTGCTGGATAACAGGTTGGGTTCAGTTCCATTCAGAGCAGCAGAGAGAAGGACTTCAGTCATGATCCTTCCCCCAGAGTCACATAGGTCTGAGGTGAAGCGATGAAGTCTCTACAGGCACAGTAACGCATCTAAAAAAAGAAAAGAGCAAACGAAACCTAGCTGGAATATAAACCCTGCCCGGCTTTTCCTCGGAGGCTTCCAAGCGGCGCTGCCCGGCGGAGCGTCCCCCCGCAGCACCC
>NW_008686125.1:0-366 GCF_000695815.1 Acanthisitta chloris | reverse complement strand
GGGGGTGTCAGGGAGGGTCCCCAGTCCCCATGACCAGTTTAGGGGTGTCAAGGTGTGTCCCCAGTCCCCATGACCAGTTTGGGGGTGTCAGGGAGTGTCCCCAGTCCCCATGACCAGTTTGGGGGTGTCAAGGTGGGGGTTTGGGTCCCTGGTACCAGTTTTGGGTGTCAGGATGAGGCTTTGGCTTCCTGTTGTGGTTTTGGGGTGTCAGGGTGGGGCTTTGGCTTCCTGCTGTGGTTTTGGGGTGTCAGGAAAGTTCCCCAGTTCCCAACAACAGCTTTGGGGTGCCAGGGCAGCTCCCCAGTCCCCCGGCAGAGTTTTGGGGTGCCAGAGTGTGGGTTTGGGGTGCCAGGACAGGGGTTTGGG
>NW_008686124.1:0-6399 GCF_000695815.1 Acanthisitta chloris | reverse complement strand
GTCTAGTAATGACGGTAGGGTTGGACTGTATGGTCTTTGAGGTGTCTTCCGACCTGGTTGATTCTATGATTCTATACACTTTCTTTGCAGGTATAGAAGCACAGACATACTCTGAAACACTGGCTTAGAACAATATCCCTAACCATATATGGATCAAATCATGGTTAACTGAATGTTCCCCCTGAAGTATGTAAATAAACACTAACTAGAATAGAGATGCATTTAACCAGGAAGGCATCCAAATTCAGATGCAGACACCTTACCATATACTATAGTAGTCTATATGGGAGCTGAGAGTCTAAACTCTCATTGTATTTCATGGAGACAAAGGATTCAATTCAGTTACATAAAGATGTCCAGTGTCTTTTGGGAAGAAGAGGAACATGTCCTGGCCACATGTTGACTCTCCAAAAGGGCACAATCTCACAGAGATCCTCTGCTATTGCTGTCAGCCACAGCAGTAAACGTCAGCTCCTTCAGTGCATTGCCTGTGGCACTGGACTTGTATGTTTTTGAGAACTGAATCAAGGTCCTCGTCAATACAGGCAGTGAAGCCTAGAAAGTTATTCAGACAACCAATGTACACCCTGCTTAAGGGTGAGTCACACAGCTGTCTCAATTGGGCTGAATGTATCACCCTGAGCTCCACAATGGGCAAGTGGACACCTTGCTGACACCCAGACACCTACATTGCAGGGACATGACTGGATTTCTGAATCTGATCCTGAATTTGTCTCTGTTTATATGCTAGTTTTTAATCATAACCTAGTGTGAAATGAGAAGCCAAAAATCACAACTTCTTCAGTGTTACGGAGTCAGTCAAACTAAAAGCTCCAGCAGAGAAACCATTCTAGGAAGCCTTCCATTAACACAATTCTCCATCCAGTCTTCAGGTACTGGGGTAGAGAAGGTCTCCTGGGTAGAAAGCAGAGGAGCTCAAGCTTTTTTTTCTCCAAATATAAAGTCATCTCTCTTCATCTTCAAAGCAGAAAGACATAAGGAAGTGAATCACATCTGTATAATCAAATTTTTCAACTAAGATCTGAAAACATATGGCTGCATTCCACATTTTCCTTTAGGGTACTAATGCAAATTGTTTCTACACAGCAGGCTGAACCTTCTGTTTCCTCTCAACAGCTTGTACATTTCTGTTTTTTCAGTGCAAAAGTCATAGTCTGATCTGGGCAGCGAATACTGTTATATTAACTTATGACAATAATTATCTAGACTTTACTAAGAATAATAATATTCATAAACAGCATGGGCAACACAGGACTAAGCATTTTCTTAATTCCAAAATCTTTATACAACCTAATATGCCACAAGTTGTATGGAACTGTAGTTGCACAATAGCTTCTGTTAAATAAAAAATACATATTTTTAAACTTAAAATTTGTGGATTATTAGCTAAATTTTTAAGTAATCTAGGATAAGACTGACTAAAAATTGAAAATTATGCTTCATGTTACCCTTAGAATTGAAAATCATTTCTGGTAAAAAATATTTTAAGCAGAATAATAAATATAATACAATGGGAAGTCTTTTAAATTTTTAAAGAAACATTGAATTTGTGTGTATTTTTTCTGTGTTTTATTACAGCACTATCAATCACTGTAGTTATTTTGGAATACTGTACATATGAATTAAATTAAGGAAACAGAGCTATTAGGAGAAAATATGCAACTAAAAGGACTGCCTGTTTTTTCTTAATCCTAAATCTGACCTTGTTAACAAGCAGGTGCAAGACTTCACACTATAACCAAGAACAATAAAGAAGCATGCTGTCCTCATTTTTCCTCTAATTGTCCTTTTCTCCAAATTGTATTAGTTCCCATTTGTTTTATGCGATATTCACCTCTATTCCCTTTTGTTCTTTTCAAGTTTATTGTAGTCATGGAAATAGGAGCACAATCCTTTGATCTCCCACATCACACAAAAGTAATCTATGAGAATATAGCATGTGCCATGATATGAGAAATGTATCCCAGTTGAATTCCTTAGTCAAAAGAATTATGTACCTATGGCATCCTCTGTGAAAGTTCTCTGCAGTGAATTACTCCTTCTGTTGTTACTGAGTACAGCAATGAAAAGGCATGGCCGAACAGACACATTAATACACCTTAGGTAGGTAATGTCCTTACTAACTCTTTCTCTATTCTTTACCAGGATGAAAGATGTCTGAAAGCAATCTGTAATTATACAAACAGGTAAAGCAGCCAGCATCCACTTAAATGTTCATTATGGCATTTATCTTCCAGTTATGCTCTTGTTATCAAAGAGTGTGAAATAACAGGTAATGAACAACAGAATGCAGTTCTGCCAAAATATATGTCGTGGTCTCTTGCATCTAAAAGTGACTTACTGAGCCCAAGTGGTTCAATTTACCTCTTCTTTACACATTCTAAAATGATGCAAAGGAAGAATAATGAAAAGCAGAATCAAAATCTACCCTTAGGTTTTAATAGGAAAGCAGATGGATTATCTACCTGAAAACATTAACAAGGGAGCAGACAGATACATAGAAAGATGACATTTAACAGTCAGTTTTTGTAGATCTGCCATTTTAAACATGCAGGAATGTCACAGAATTAGTGAAGGTAATGAAGCCCAAAATTTACTCTTGGCTCAGTCAGTGATTCACTGTGTGGTCTCTATAATGTTTTGAAAATACACAATCCAACACCATTACATCAGATAATGGCTACTTTATGAACATTTTTGTTAGACTTCCTTTTATTAAACAGCAGATTTGCAAGCAATTTTAAGTAAGGTGGAAATATGAAACTGTGTAGTCCTCAGTTCCCCACATAAAAAAAAAAAAGACCTTTTTACTAATAAGCAATGTATTACCTTAAAAACATTGTTGTAAACTTCAGAAAAAAGTGGTTTAAGCATCAAGAGAATTTTTTTCTTGCAATAAAATGCTTCCTCAGTCACTATCCCCACTTTGATTTACACCACTCACCTAAGCTTAACTTTACAAAGTTTGTAGACAGATGTGCAAAGGTCAAATTAAATCACCAGTAGGTTTTAGAATTTTTTTCTTCTGTTGAAAAGATCATTAGGCATATATGCAAGGTATGCATTAAATCACTAATAGATTGTGTAATCTTAGTTCTCCTAGTTAAAAAGTTATTTCCATTATACTATAATATTTTACCATCATATGATCCTCTCAATCACCTTCACCTCTACAAAATGTGAACACAGCTGAAAGTACAGTCAGACAAGGATTATGATTTACAATGATGGGCTATGATTAATAGCCCAGACTACCTCTTAGGAAGCATAGTATCAAAAAGGAAGTTTGTGTCTTGTTTTTGTCATTATAAAAAATGAGCACAAACAAAATCTTACGTTTAATAAAGAGCAGAACGTCTGCCCATCTGGAAGTATTGCTTATAGGAACTCTCATACTCTCACGCTATGACACTTACACCACTGTTTTCTCACAAAACAACCTTTTGTATTAGAAGGGAAATTATTGTTTTCCAATAATTGTAATGAATTATGATGACTTGAAAAGTTATTTTCTCAGCTCAGAAAGAGATTCATTAGTGCTAATAAAATACGCATTGAGATATAACCACCTCCCTGTGATGCTGGCTATGAGTTTAACAGGTTAAAATTTCACAAAATGTTGATAAAAATCTTAAAACCTGCTGCTTCTCTTTAAAGCATATAACCAATTTGCCATTCTATTAACATAAAACATGTTAAAATGACAGGCCGTATGAAAGAGAAGAAAACCAAGAAACCTTCAGGCTTCTTAAATAGGAGTCCTTTGTGTTTAAAAACCTTCAGCTATACATATATAAAATTTGCATTATAGCATATATATTATTTATAAAATAACACAAGGTGGAACTATCTCAAATTACAGAAGCCTTCTCTATGGAAAAGTGTTGCCTTAAGGAAAGGGCTGAATACTCTGTGGAATGTATCTTTCTAATTTTTATGAAGGAATCCAAGAAATTTACAAGGATTTAAGAGAAAAATAAATATTAGCTCCATGAAATCAAAACAAACAAACAAAAGAACAAAAATGCACAAACAAAAACCCCCACCCCACCAACAAAGGAAACAAAACCCAAAACAAAATCTCACACAGTGGACAGCAACAGAACTGATTTTTCAGTACTTTCTAATTTGCCTGCTGAGCTCATTGAAAAAAAATGTTTGTGTATCTTGATCTGAACTTTGCAGTTTTGGTCCCACTAGAAACTAATATTCATCAATATTTCTTTTATTAAGTGCTAGTGTTGGTAATATGGGATCTGGCACAAATCGGCCAGTATTATACTCTTTCATTAGTCTCAGGAGGCCCAATCCTGCAAAC
Organism: Acanthisitta chloris; assembly: GCF_000695815.1. Taxonomy (NCBI): domain Eukaryota; kingdom Metazoa; phylum Chordata; class Aves; order Passeriformes; family Acanthisittidae; genus Acanthisitta; species Acanthisitta chloris. Next base: position 2,060 of record NW_008686124.1, on the reverse strand, counting down.
ATAAATGCACATGTGTAACTTTATTGAGGCTAGTAGCCTGATTGACTTAATAATGAGTTAACATGTAAATATAGTCGTCTAAGAATTTGCAGGATCTGTCATAGGTTTCCCAAGAGCAGTCTTCCCAGGCACCTTGGTGGCCCCAGACTATGGATCCTGAAGCCTGAGACATCTCTCCTGCTACCAAGTGTCTAGATCTGAAAACCCATTCATGCACAGTTCAGCTACTTTTTTTTCCAGCAGCACCACCAGCTGGAGCAGCTAAAGAGATTAGGACCAAATTCTGAAAGCAATTATCCTGAAGAGAATAATTCACAACTAACATTGCTAAAATACCTTGATTGTTGCTTGCCCTTACAGTACTTCACAGGAGCTTTTCTGTGTTTTGGAGAGCACATTACAAGTTACCCTAAAGATATCAGGCTGGCTGTAAGGAGTTGGTTCTGTAGGGTGTCAGGTCTGCAAACACACCATAGGGGTTTCCTCACTTATTTCCACTTCAAAGAAACATTAAGAATAATTTCTCTTTATTACAGTTTTTAACTAGATTTCTTTCCCCTGTGATGATTAATTAGGCGTTTGTTACAATTTGCTTTCTTTCCACCTCTAAGAATAAATGTCCCCTTCTGCTAATCAGACACAAACAAAATGTTTTGAAAAGTAATCACTTGCTAAAAAAAATGGAAATTGAGCTTCTGTGTTGTGAGGAATGTACACACATAGCACAGTGAAATTTAACACGGGTAAATGATCTGACTACCTCAAAGTGAAGTTTTTGCCTTCCTACAGTGGCCTTTCACCCTGCCCTTTCCTCCAATCTGAGGAGAGCTGATGTTGATGGAACATATAATGGCTCCTTTCCTGTGTAGTAAAGTCAGCAATAAAGCTCAGTAATTAAGGTGACCGGGGAGGCCCAGCCCAGCAGGCTAGTGGTGTGGCGAACACTTTCAGAACTTCAAACAATATCAAAGTCACTGAAAAACGGGCCTAGTTCAGGACTGGTTTGAATTAAGCCTCACTTCCACACGCACTTTTCAAATCCAAGCTCAAACAAGAAAGCCAAGGCCTTCTGGATTTCATTAGAGCCAATTATCTTATCTGTTTCATCTCAGGCCTGACCCTAAGGCTGGCAAACAGCTATTCAGTGCGTTTGTGTGGTTGTTTGAGAAAGCCTCCAGCCAGCCAATGGCCTGAGGAACCGCTAATTAAAACACAGTTGCCCCCTGCCTCTAGTGATTAAATATTTTCAAGCTTTTGTAAATAATTTTTCCATTCTTTGCCCCAAGCCTCAGAGGTCCAATACATGCAGTAATTTATTTAGTTTGTCAAAGAATACTGCTGGAAATAAAACTATAATAGAAACTTAGGAAACTCTTATATCTTGCCTAACTTCTGCAAGTGACATTCTACAAGCTTGCAAAACATGTATACTGTTTCTTATGTAATTAAGCCTTAATAACCTCATTGTGTTTGAAGTGATACAGTGTATAAGAGGCCCTGCATTTTGTTGATAATCATCATGCTTCCTCAGATGTCAGCAAGATACATATGCTCATGGGCTTCACGAAATCATAGATGCTGCAGATGTGATGCTGAGTGATATCTGTGCTTCTGACATGGATGGACCCTTCTGAGAGGGTAGATCACACTTCAAAAGCCTGTTTGGGAAGGACTGAATCCTACCAGTAGCATACTTCTGGAAGTGAAGAACAGTTCCAGAGTACAGGTCCATGTCACCATGTCCCAGATAAATTCTAGTCATTAAAAGATGCATAAAATACAACTAGGTTACAGGACTTAATTCCTCCATGTCCCTCTTTCTAGCCCTGGGAAGCCACTATCTTTTGTATGAGATCAGAGGACCAGATTCTAGCCTGGTTTAGCCTTGGTCCCATCCAGTGCACCAGCTCATGTCTCCCCATGTCTCACATGTGGCTATTGTCACCAGTACTGGGGGTGTGTACCTCTCATGCAACATGATCTCCCAAATTAACCTCGTAGCTCCTTACATTTTACTATTATTCTTAATGATAACAAACAGATTTATATTGTAAATATAT
>NW_008686123.1:969-2118 GCF_000695815.1 Acanthisitta chloris | reverse complement strand
GAAGGTTATTCCTCCATCCCAGCAAAGAGAACTTTATAAGATTGTTTTCCTATTGATTTTAAAGTTTGCATAGAGATTAGGAAAAGGGATCCCTGGAGTGGGAATTCAAGGTGTGCTTGCAGCTGGGGTCTTCAGAAGGGACTGCAGGGGGAAGGCTGGGTGAGAGCTGCTATGACACTGTTCCTTCTGTACCTCCATCACCTGCAAGAGTTTATTGGGAGATACAGTTCCCACAATCCCCATTTTCAGAAGGTTATTCCTCCATCCCAGCAAAGCGAACTTTATAAGCTTGTTTTCCTATTGATTTTAAAGATGCCAAGACTGGATGTTGGACTCATGGGTCTTGGTAATTAAACCCAGCAGTGTTTGTGAATGCAGGGATGCTTTATGGCAGTGTGCAGCCAATTACACTTTCAGCTTCAAGCAGATTCAAGTTTTCTTGCCTCTGCTGCTGTGTGATACCTGGTGTGGCTGCTTCAGCCCAGTGACCAGGAGGAAGGTGATGGAGTAGTGGCAGTTGCTTAAATTTGGAGGCAGAGTTTACAACTTGGTGTGAAATTTGCTGCTTTTCGCTAGCCTTCCAGTCTTCTGATTTCTCTGTGAATAAATGACACTGCTGACCCTGCAAAGTCAGCCCTTTATGTTGGCATTGGGAATGTGTCTGTGGAGTTTTGAAGATGATGTTGCTCATCTCTGTTAGTGCTAGAGAAGGCATGTTCCAGTGAAGCAGACAGTACCATGAGTCAGGTGGGGTTGTTGGGAAAAACAGTGAGCCAGATGGCAGAGAGGAAACACTTGCCCTGGTTTGGGTGAGATCTGCCTTGCTGTTAGGTGCTACAGAGCCTCTGCAGCATAGCTGAGGCTTCTCTGCCCATCCTGGGGCTTGGCTGGCAGGAGAGATGCCAGCAGGGCTGTTGTGGCCTGTGCCACAGCTGCCAACAACTGTGCAGATGAACCTCAGGCAGAGACTGGTGTGGTACCCTCCTCTGGAAATGCCATCCTGGAGCTGCTTGGACCTTGACCTGCATCCCTGGGTGAGCTGCACCAGCCCAGGAATTCTGCCTCCCTGCTGCAGAGGTGCTCAGCTCAGCAGGGCTTCCCTTTTGCAAATGGGGTGAACATCCTCTTCCTAATCCAGCTGGTAATGAA
>NW_008686123.1:0-953 GCF_000695815.1 Acanthisitta chloris | reverse complement strand
CATTCCTGCATGGTTATAAACATGCTTCTGAGTCACAGCTACTCAATCCCAATTTGAAATTTGGCCAGAGCACCATCATAGATGATTCTCATTTGATTTATTTATTTATTTTCATCTCAGCATAGTCATATTTAAAAAATAAAATCAAATCAGGATGCCAAAAGCCACTTTCTAAGATGAGTGCAGTCTATCATCACAGCTCCTGGGAATATCAGTCATGGAAAGGGAGCCTGTCCTCCCTTTCTAGACCCTGCCAGGGCTGTGTTAGAACCCTAAAATGGTTTGGGTTGGAAGAGACTTTAAAAATCATCTTGTTCTAATCCCCTGCCATGGGCAGGGACACTTTCCACTAGACCATATTGCTCCAAACCCCATCCAACCTAACCTTGAACACTTCCAGGGATGGGGCAGACAGAGCTTCTCTGGACAACCTGTGCCAGTGCCTCAGCATCTCCTCACAGGGAAGAATTTCTTCTCAATCTAGCCCTGCCCTCTGTCAGTATGAAGCCATTCCCTCTTGTCCTGTCACTCCATGCCCTTGTCCAAAGCCCCTCTTCAGCTCTCTTGTACTCCCTTTAGGCCCCTTTAGGAAGGGGCTCTAAGGTCTCCCAGGAGCCTTCTCATCTGCAAACTGAACAACCCCAACTTTCAGCTTCTCATCAGGGACCTCTCCACGAGCTGAGGACCATCCTCTGGCTTTCTGAGAAACTCGGGGCTTGGCAGAGGATGCTTTTAACACCATCTCCTGTTCTCTGAGTTGCACATACTCAGCACTACAGGCAGGTACTGTCGGGTGGTAGATTTCGGGGTGCCTGGGCTGAGCCGGAGTCTTCTCCAGGGTCTGTGCGAAGGGATGCGGTAAATGCGCGGGGGATTTGCATCTGCCTCCGAGCATCCCGCGGGAAGGGGGTTGGCCGGGGGGAGCCCAGCCGAAGCCCTGGCTGCTGTCTGAG
>NW_008686122.1:74806-76044 GCF_000695815.1 Acanthisitta chloris | reverse complement strand
AACAACGGGGCAGGTGTGGGGAAGATGGGTGATGCTTCTCCAGGCAGGATTTGGGGGGAATATAGATGCACCAAAGGCCAGAACGAGCTGCAAAACCTCCCCAGGAGCAGCAGGGTTGGTGTCACCGGTGGCTCTGCCCCTTGCAGCCTGGGGACTGCATCCCTGGTTTATCAGTTTACTAGTCCTGATCACAGGAGGGGTGACAGGAGCTGGGGGTAGCAGTGCTGGTGGTTCAGTTCGCAGGGCTGTGAGGGTGCAGCAGAATGGGGTTTTTTTTTAATGAACTGCCCAAGTGGCAGGTAGCTGTAGTCGCACATCACCCGCAGTCAGCAGCCTGCCTGGATTCATCCCTTTTTTCCCAAGCTACAAATCAGCCCTCCTTGATATGCTACGCAGTCATTAGTCCTCACTCACATTTAAAGAGGAAAATTCGATCAAAATGCTAAAGTCAATAAAATAAACACCAGGGACTGTCTGAGCACCCTCCCGAATCCTTCATGGTGTTATTTTTTGAAGCAGATGTTGTCTGTGTCTGTTCCAGCCTAGGGATTGCAATGTTGCGCTTGTAGTTGGGGAGCTGGAAGCAAAACTGCCTGGAAACTAGTAACAAACCAATGCGAGACTTCCTCCTGCTGTCATTGTTCTCGGGGAGAGAAGGGAGGAACAAACAGGATGAGCGAGGACTCTGGCTTGCTCTAATGTGCTTTCCATCCAAGAACACACAGGATTATTTGTGAAAAACATAAGGATTAAAACATATATATATGTATATGTGTGTGTGTGTGTCTAGTCCTGCAAATAGATCACCCTGACCCTCAGCAGAAAAGCAGTCCCAAGCTAAGCTGTGATTTAATTATGATCTATCCACTGTCTATCAAGATGGAGAAAATGTAGGAGACCCTCCTGTTGTCACTGACATGAGATATGCATAAAGTGATCGAGGGAAGTGGCTGGAAAATCCCGGAGAGGGCTGCTGTTTCCAGGCTGCTCAGGGAGGTGTGTGCCCAGTGACATCCAGAGCTACCATGGACTGCACAGTCAGGCTGCAGGAGAAGCCAGAGCTGGGCAATCATTTTCTGCAATAAGCTTTTTCTATAGAAAATGAAGTTTCTGAGTTATTCCTTTTTTTTTTCTCACCTGTGTCTCTCTGTATGCTGTTTCTGTGCCAGGAGCATCTAAACAAAATCTTGCAGTTACAGTCACTGTGACTCAAAACAGAACACTTGGTTGAACTGGCT
>NW_008686122.1:62230-74767 GCF_000695815.1 Acanthisitta chloris | reverse complement strand
AAATATTTGGCTGTGAGTCAGTACAGCAGGAGATTGTGTTTCCACCTGGCAAGTCTGCCCTGGGCATGGCAGCTAGACCCCACCGTGTCATGCTGTGACCCCTCTCACCAAGCAGTGCCCTGTGCTCCAGCCAGTGCTGGCACAGCTGTAGGTGAGATGCAGCATGGGCAGGGCACCACCAAGCCAAATGAAGGCCTTGGGTTGCCACATCCCACCCTTAATGAAGCAAGAGCCATGGAAAAAGGGCACAGCCCCTCCCAGCTCAGCCTCCCACATCCCTCCTCAGCTCCACACGTGGCATTTCTGCTGCTACACAAACTGGGATCGTTGTGTGGCAAGTCCTTGTTGTTCCAATTTCATCCCCATTTGGAAAGCAGGGAAATGTGAAAATGGCTTTTTTTCCTACAGGCCTTGGTTGGCCCAGTGAGCAATGAGCACCATAGTGACCCAGAGCACTATGATCAGCATTGAGGAGCCAGTGTCAGTGACCCCGAGATCACTATTTTTGATTTACTCATTGAAGGGCATCAGCTCACATATAAACTATCCAGGTCACTTGACCTCTGCATAAAACTAAATTTAATTATCTAACAGTGCCACCACTGTTAATTATATTGTGAGAGGGTGTCTGCAGAATGAGTAAATTTAAGTGACACTTAAACCCTTATGTGATTAGCAACAGCTTCAGGTGCTTTGGACTTTGGATCACTCTCCTAAAGATCAAGAAAAGGAATGAAGCAAACAAGGAAGCACAGTTGGGCCCTGAAACTTGTTTTACTCCATCAGCACATGTGGATCACTTGTCCACAATAATTCTATGACCACAATATTTCTGGTTCCTTAAGACAAGCCTGGTTTACCCCAGTGTTTGCCTATGTAGTGCAGTACTTACAGGACTCTACCCGGACTGATTAGAGGATGCTGAAAAATTAATACTCTGTAAAATGCTTAATAATTGGGCTTTAGGCTAATGTGATAACATGCAGCTGTGTTAAAAGACACTCAGAAATGACTGGCTACAAGTGTCCTAACCTGTATCTATCTATTGATCTTCTCAAATGCAGTTTAACTGATTCATTATCACTTACTGATTGCTCATCGTCCTGCTGATATGGGTTACTCTCCCAGGAGAGCAGTGTTTTTCCATTGCATCCTTGGAGCTGAGCAGGACTATGCGCATGAACCCTGCTGCCAGGATGTTTCCTATAGCTATACACAAAAAAATCCCCTGTAAGTAGACCATTGCTCCCTCGCTTAAGCATTGTTCAACTACAAACCCCTGTAATCACTGCGATGAGGGAGTAAATGGAAAACCAGCAAGGGCTCTTTGGAAAACTCTTCCTCCACAGATTCATACCCAGGGAACAGCATGGGGGACTTCAACAGCAAAGTCCTAGGGCACTGCAGAGAAAGAGACAGAGGATGGCTCACTTCCAGGTGCTTAACTCACCCACAACATCCCTCAAGCTGCTGTTCTTCCCCAAAATACTTGAGGACCAGCACAGGGTTTTCTTTTTGTCCCTTCCACTGCCATTGCATTTTCCTTCTCTTGAGAGCTGCCACTGTGGTCCAAAAGCCACCAAGGAGACACCAGTACAGAAGGCACCCACAGCAAGGTGCTAAAAGCTTTCTAAGCCTGGTTTATGTAGCTCAGACTCACTCTCTGCCTGGCCTGAGCTAAAGGAGATTTCTCTGGGGCAGCAAGTGCTTCACCCTTTGAATCACTGCTGTATTATTTACCAGGATGCTAAAATTTAAAAGTATAGCTGCAATTTTTAGATAAGGCAGAGCTGTATGTAATAATGTGTGTGCTTCCCCAGCAGATGCAGCAGGCATTGATGCCTGTGCTGTTTCCCACCAGCTTGGCTATGGCATTAGAGGCCTAACATATTGTTTGGGCATACATTTCCACATAGCTATTTGGGAACATGCTGCACTAGTGATGCAGGACTTGGTTTAGTCAATTAACCTCTTTCCTTTGTGCTTCTTCTGCAAAGAAAAAAAACACATCAAAGGGCAACCCTGCTCTTCAGGAGGGTGTCAAGTCTTTTATAGTCATTTAAAATGTGCCAATTGTGACTGGTTAGAAACCAATCAAAACCCCATTTTTGCACTGCTTGCAGAAAAACTAACTCAGCCTTGCCCCCAGCAAACCACGTCCCCACAGTCCTGCTGAGGAATACTAATTTCCCCTTTCTTTGCTGAGATCTCAAGGATAATATCAGTATGTGTAGGAGCTGCCAGAACAGGGATGTTCCCCAGGACCCACCTGCCACAGCAGGAAAGTCCTCTGGGAGCCCCCACCCATAAATACCAGATTTACAGCCCCATCTATGGGGCAGAACAGCTGCTCTGTTTGTCAAGTGCCTTTTATCAAAATTATTTATCATCCCAATATGGTTTTTATGCTGATCAGTCTGGAGCTGAGCTACCCTAAGCCAACCAGTATTTATATTCTCTTTTTCCCCTCTTCTTTCCTGGCTTGCCTTGCATCCCAAAGGCAGCCCCAGGCCTGGGAAACACCTGACCCGAAGCCACCCCCATCTGGCATGGAGCACAGATCAGTAGAACAAGAGAAACTGGCTCTATCTTTTGTCAGATGCAAATTGCTGAGAGTTAATTAAGACACATTTCAGGAACAGTGAGTTTTTTCTTTTAAAAAATTATAATCTATCCCAAGGTGTGGGTAGGGTTCAACATCTCTCCTCAGGAAAGGGGTTACAAAACTGGAACTGCACACTGCAGCTGGCAAAGGTACTGATAACAAAGGTTCCACAGGGCTTCAGCAGCAGCCGAGCATACAGGGTGCTCAGAGACCTGTGAGACTGGAGGCAATCCAGGTCCAAAAGCGCCTTACACATATATTTTTCCAGATTTTCTTTTATTTCCAATGATCAGTGACATCATCATGGCTTGTGAGGTCTGCAAAGAAGGTAGGGCCACAAAGGCATGATGCTTCTGCACTGGTTGGAAGCTTGTTGAGTGCTTGTCATTTCCCCCTGCAAAAGGCAAAAGTCTTTTATATGCAAAAAAGGAAGGAAGGAAGGAAGGAAGGAAGGAAGGAAGGAAGGAAGGAAGGAAGGAAGGAAGGAAGGAAGGAAGGAAGGAAGGAAGGAAGGAAGGAAGGAAGGAAGGAAGGAAGGAAGGAAGGAAGGAAAAGAAAGAGAGAGAGAGAGAGAAAGAAAGGTTAGTTACACCGTAGAACAGACTTCACAAATCTGATATTTCAGGCTTCCCACTCATCATCAATGCCCAAAGCAGAACCGAGTCAGAAAACAACTGGAGGTACTTAAAGTAACTCAAAGTAATCGTCTGAGTAGTGCTTGAAGTGTGAGTGTTTGAGTAGGAAGACAGGGTTTGAGCCAACTGCTGTTGCCTTTCTGGGGAGGCTTTGCTCAGAGGTGTTTACTTCCTCATGCTTTTACGGAGCTGTGGCAGTCTATGAAAGCACTCCTCCTGGAATTAGATGAAAATGATTTTAAAAGAAAAGGAGGGGGGGTGTTCTAGGTCCTGTCATAACAAGGAAAAGATTAGAAAAGCTCACTCAAATGTTCACCAAAGGTAAGACATGCTGCATGCTTAGAAAAATGGACGGGGAACATCAGGGCATGGGACTTTCTGACCTGATGAGAGAGAAAATCCTCACCAGAGCACCAAAAAATATAACTTTGCCATCTCAGAAAGTTGCTGCTTGAGTCTGCATTTATGTATGTAAGGTCTTCTGCAGGAGGGATGTGGCTGGAGGCTGGCTTCAGGGCCAGGAAGTCCTGTAGAGTTTACATACTCTGATTTATACAACCTTACCCATGGAAGGCAGACCCATAGGGTTTGCCTTTTTGACAAGGGTCACTGGGCAGCAGAGACCTGGGAATGAAAGGACATCCAGGATGGGAAAAGCATGGTCACCACTTGGTTCAGCACAAGGATATAGAGACCAGAAGAAAACAGGTATATTTAAGCAAGCTGATGATTTTATCATTAACATGTGATTTCTGAGAAACTACCAAAACACTGGGCAGGAAACTGGGTGGTTTTGAAAATATCTGTTGAAGACGTTCTGCATGCTCAGGGGAAGGACACCATCTTCAGTTAAGAAAGCAGAAAAGAGTGGGCTGATCCTCAGAGAAGGGGGAAACCCTGCCCACATCTGAGCCTGCACTCTGGGCTCCCATGAGTAGGTTTCTACAAGGGAGCCAGGAACTAGATAGGACACTCAGGAGAACCTTTGTAAGAAAGGTACATCAACCCCAAGTTGTGACAAAGACCTGACCAAGACCCAGTTCCCCTGTGATCCAGCGCTGAGTGGGAGGGATGAACTGGAAAATTTCCTTTGAAATTCTGGCCCCTGCAGGCTCAAAGCAGCCAAAGTACCAGAGAGACTTTTTAAAGTGTTGTTATATATTTAATTAATTCAGAAATTTGTGGTTGTCAGTTTGTGGCTCCTGGCACTGGCAGTACTGCACCTGCACAGAGGTTGCTGAGGTCTTTGTCCCCTCCAAGGATTACAAGATCAGCCCCTCAAATGCACGTGGTGATGAGTGGGAAGAGACAAACCACAGATGACAGCGCTGGAGAGTGACTTCTTTGTCACAGCAGTGCTCCAGCCATGCCCAGTGCAAGGCTCTGGAGAGCCGAGACACCAGATATTGTCAAACAAGATGTTTGTCCATGCACCACACTGGTGCTTTTCTAACCTGGTCTCTGCCAAGGAGCCAGCTGAAAGGCTTGGGGCAGTGGCAAAGGTAAGACACCTTTTTGTTCCCTTGGCTGGATGAGCTCTGACCTGTTCAGACAGACAGTAAGTGTCCTCCTCCCTGGTGCCCCACCAAGGGGGCTGTAAAATTGAGCTAGTGGCTCAGTCCATGTCCAAATCCTTCTTCACCAGAGCATATTGTGCTGAGTTGTGTCCTATTGTCCCTTCCACCATGGGCATGGACAGAGAGGATAAACCCCCTCCATACCAGAGCATCTTGCCAAAATTCACAGGGGGGATGTGCCAACAGCTCCACAAGAGACCTCTCTGCAAAATGTCTCTGGATTATTTAGTTTTAAAGAAGATTTTAGTGCTTTACACAACATCTTAAGAAGCAAGTTAGCCCTATCCTAACAGAAAACCACCATTCTCCATGCAGGCAGGTGGTGGGTTTAGCCCTTTATGAGCTCTCAGAAGCACCAAATTACACATACAGCGAAGTCTGAGTTTTGCATTTGGCGTAGCTGACACAGGCTGTTTGCTGAAAGGGAATTAGCCTTTTTCTCTGCAAAACTGAGCATTAAGAGCTAGTCTGACTGCTAGTAAATGGCAATTAGGCTGCTAAAAGCCCAGGTTGCTTTTGAAAAATAGGACTTGATCTTCTGAAACACGCAGGCCTTCTTTCAGCCTGTGTTTTTCCCTTTCTTTTCAGTCTCTAACTTGAGCAAGTGTAAGAGCTGAGGTGCAGCTGGCCTGAGATTACTCATTAAAATAATGAAAAACCTGTAAGACAACTGTAAGACAACAATCTCTTCCAGGCATGCAAAACAGCCGTGTTCACCCTTACCAGAATTGCCTGTGTTTTGTTTTAGGTCTTGGCTTTGCAGATTAAGCAATTTGGGAACATAACGAGCACATCAGCCTAACGCCGAGTTCAGATGAAACACAGCAAAACCACCAACGCTGCAGCTGCTTAGTCAGAAAGAAAGAAGCATATGGGGTCACAGTGACATTAGCTCATGTGGCATTGGGAAATGTCCCTTCAGGTTTATCACGAGGTGCTGGGCACCTGTTAAACACACCCAGGTAGGGAGATATGTCACCTCAGAAAACAGAAAGAAGCCTTGGTAAATTCCCTGCTAAATTCTCTTTGCAGAGGTTAATGTGAACATAAGTTATGATGGACAAAAGGGGAGACCCAAGCCTGCTCAGAAAGGATGGGTCTTCCAGTGGTATGCTTGGGTGTTTCTGTGGAGGCATCTCACTTGATTTGTGTCCCAACCCTCATGATATTCAGCACTTTGCAGATCCTGGAACTGCATGTCCATATGTAGCTCTTAGTTCTTATTGAAAAATAAATAACTGACTGAAAGTTGTAGTTTAGAAAAGCAATAGAATATGATCCTTGAGAGGGTTAAAAAAACTAAAGGTAAGTTCAGGGACCTGAGGGTGGAGGTGATGTGATCAGTGAGGATCATCCATCCTGTGTGAGAAGGGCTCTCCAGCACCTCAGCTCCATTCCAGCCTTGCTGTAGCCTTGCCAGAAGTAAAATATTGGAAATGTGGGTGACAGCTTAGATTACACATTGTTAGAAACAGCCAGGATAATCTGCTGCCAGCTCCCTAAAAGGAAATCTTTAGCTAACAAATATGGTCCGGCCTTTTTGAGCTAGCAGATAACGATGGAACAGTGGGTAAAACATACCTGGATACCAGGGAAGTGGTGGATATGGTGGTGTGCAGGATTCACCAGGCCAGAGCAAGCAGTGCAGAGCAGGAAAGCTGCTTCTGGCATGACTTGGCCAGGAAGAGGAAGAGGAAGGTGGGGGTTTGGCTTTGTTGGGTGTTGCAATGTGCCACATTGCAGCCCTGGCACTGTGGCCACGTCAGTGCCCTACCCTCAGGGACAGTCAGCACGGCTTGATGGGCTTTGTGCTCCTTGTCAGGGGGTTTCATCACATCCATACATCATCCCATGACACTGCAGCACACAGTTTTGCTAGAGGGATCCAACAGTGGGTCAAAGAAAAACATCAGCTTACTTGTTTATAGAAAAACTTAGCATGTGAGATCCCTGCTCATCATGAGGACAAACAGCATCTCCATGTTCCCAGTCAGCTCTGGCCTATATAAGGATATCAGGTTTCCAGGGCAGGGGAATGCTGTGAGTTTAGGTCCCTTGGCATCACAGGATCCTGGGAAGGTGCTGCAATACAAATGCGTCACGGTGCTCCTGCCACTGCCATCCCCACCAGTAACACAGGACAGGTGATACTGCTCTGGGTCTGTTCTGAGGGCAGGAACCTTGTGCACATGGACAACTGGATTTAGCTTCTGCTGAGATAGTCTCTATTTGGAACAGCATGTCTTGGCTCAGGGAGACTTCTCCTGCTGAGACATTTTGAATAAATTCTGCATAAACCTTTCTGATACAGTGAAAATAATAATAATGAAATGGCAAGAGACAGAAAATATACACACAGTGGAAGCCAAATTCGGTATGATTTAGGTGATTCAGGCTTTTTTTTAGGGCAAGAAGCAGCGAGTGCAGCTCACCACATGCTCACACAACCCAAGAGCTTGAAGTCAGTGTGGAGGTTTGAATGAATGATTCATTATTCCGCACACGCTCCGGCTCCTCCGCCACTCCAGCCTGTACCCAGCTGGATCTCAGGAGAAATTCCTAGAGTGTGTAATTGTGTATAATGTGATCCTCCTGCAGCAGGAAATAGGTTTGTAAGCATTCTTAGCCAGTACAATCGATGTCGTACAGATACGGTCTGCAAGGAAACAAAGTGGAGATACATATTGCAGCGAGTCATTGGAGAGCCAACGCAGCCTTCTGGGAAGGACATTTTAGGCAGGGAATGCATGTAAGCCCAAACAGTCACGGTACATGCGGCATTTCATGGTAAAATCTCAGTGTGCTCAGAGGGAAGGGGAAGGTGCTGACCTGCAAGGCCCCCAGCAGCAAGGCCACATTTGGGGCATCTCTTTGGGAGAGGAAGGACCACGCTCCCACGGGACCCCAGTGTGGAGCAGGGAGCCCAGTGGTGTTACATGCTGCAGCTGCAGCCTCCTCCTCCAGCACAGCTGCGGCTGTAGGGTCCTGCAGGCACGGTGGGACTCAGCACCTCGGGGTCAGGGCTCGCAGGCACCCAGCAAAGTGAGCTCCCCTTTCTGGGGGTGCGCAGGCTGAGCCCGCAGCACCCTCTAGAGGAACGCGGCCACCAGCTCGGGGTTTCAGGGAGGATTGGAATCCGCTGAAAATCCTCTCTCCAGCAGTGCTCTCAGCTGCCTTTAATCCACCGCTGGGCACCAGCTCGTCTTGAGGACACAGCACTGCTGAGCCCTGTGTGTCTCTGCTGAGAGGTGCCAGGCTTCCAGGCTGTCCCTCCTGGTGCTGGTGGGGATGGAGATGGGCACTGCTGCAGGCCAGGACTGGGATGGAGAGGATGAGGTGGATCCCCATCGAACCGGGAAGCAGCACCCAGGGAAAAGTCCTCTGAGCTCCTATACATTGCAGGATTCCATGTCCCCAGCGTGTCCCCAGCTGCAGCCAACATGGTCTTGGTGGCAGGTTTAACCCAAACTGGATGTGGGGCTCTAGCAGGTGTGGAGATGCACACTTTGCTCCCATCATGCAGATTTTGATGGACTGTAGGCTGCAGCTCAGTTTAGCCTAGGAACTGTGAGCTGCAGGCACAGTATCCTTTGGTTGTGGACACTGCATCCCTCTGGTATAGGCACAGCATCCCTCAGCCATGGGCACAGCATCCCTACACACACCATGACAGAGCAGCTGTGTCATGCCAAGAGGAGTTAGGTGGACTGTTGCCTAAAAGTGGCCTATCAGTGAAATCTTACTTTAATGTGGCCCCAAGGAGACACATCTTGAATTCCTACATGTGATTAAATGCCCAAGTGACAGCTGCAATACTCTCTCCAGTCAGGATGTGCTGGGCAACACTCAGTCCTAACAGATACATGGGGATCACCTGGGATTTGCTGTGAAGGAGACATAAGACAACCAGGGATAAACATCCTCTGACTGCTGTGCTGTGCTTGTGGCCACAGCTGCCTTTGTTTCTGGAGTTTCCAGTCAAAATGGGGCTTTTCTCTGTAAAGAAAACCATTAACTCTGCCTCAAATTAACTCTGCATACAGTATCTAGTTCATATTTCTGCAGTTACAGTGCTTTATATTTTATTTCACAAACCACATATCTATTTCAAGAGGAAGTGCATCTGAAATGTGAAGTCCTGAAATGCAGAAAACCAAAACCCAGAAGTCTCAGACCTATCTTTCAAGTCGAAACTAAAATATGCTGAGCAAGCAGTCTGAGTCCTCTCCTGAAGGATCCACTTTCTGTTTCTGTCTTGGATGTACAACCTGCAGGTTCCAGCCTGTAAGTCTGCTGGGCTTGGTGGGGATCCTTTAATGCGTGTTTGACTGGTGAGGAATGAAATAAGAAAGGTAACCCAGGGAAGGAACTGAAACACTTTTCTGCCTGGTTTGTGAGAGAAATTGGAGGAATCAAATAACTGCCAAAGGCAGGACAGCAGGAGCAGGATAGAGCTATAAGATGAGATAGAGGTCTGGAGCATATCTCCTGTCAGGAAAGGCTGAGAGAATTCAGATTGTTCAGCCTGGAGAGAAGGCTTAGGGGTGACCTAATTGTGGCTTTCCAGTACCTGAAGGAAGCCTGCAAGAGACAGAGAGAGACTATTTCCAAGGACCTGGAGTGACAGGACAAGGGGGAATAGCTTCACACTGACAGAGAGGAGGCTTTGATTAGCTATTAGGAAGAAACTCTTCCCTGTGAGGGTGGTGAGGCACTGGCAAAGATTATCCAGAGAAGCTGTGGCTGCCCCATCCCTGGGAGTGTTCCAGGCCAGGTTGGATGTGGCTTGGAGCAACCTTGTCTAGTGGGAGGTGTCCCTGCCCATGGCAGGGGCTGCAACAAGATGAGCTTTAAGATCCCTTCGAACCCAAAGCATTCTGTGATTCTAAGATTGGTGTCTCGCTGGGTGACAGCCCAGCCTGCCTGTCCCCTCTCCCAGGTGGTCCCAGCTCTCCTGTCCCAGGAAGGACCTGGAGTGAGAGAGCAGCTGTCTGTCTGGAGACACCAGAGCATCCATGTGCTGTGCCTGCTTTTAAGTTGTGCCTTTTTCAGGAATATAAGGGAGTGCACAAGGACCTGGCCAGGATAAGAAAAGCCGAAGAGCAATGTGGTGGGATGGCACCTGCCTGGACAGTGTGGTGCTCCCAGGTGTGCCAAAGTCCCAGTGCAATCACCACACAGCTTGGCCCTGGTGGCTTCTCCAGCTGGAGACATTGATCCAGCTCTTACCTGAACTTCTGTTGTGCCTACAACACCTTCAGTGTCCCTCAGCGTCCCACCCTGATGGGTGACCTCCAGCATATCTGTCCCAGAAGGACTCCAGTTAAATGCACAACCCTTGGCTCAGGGTGGGTTTTCCAGCTGGAATGTTCAGCATGGACAGGACATCCACAGGGCACTGCAGAACTCCTGAGCAGGACACAGGTGACTCCACTGCCACCGGGCACCAGAAT
The DNA here is from genome assembly GCF_000695815.1 of Acanthisitta chloris. Classification (NCBI taxonomy): domain Eukaryota; kingdom Metazoa; phylum Chordata; class Aves; order Passeriformes; family Acanthisittidae; genus Acanthisitta; species Acanthisitta chloris. The sequence goes on along the minus strand of NW_008686122.1, from coordinate 64,497 downwards.
GTCCAGATAACAGACACCCATGCAGCCACAATAACACTATCTCCCTGTCCCCCTCTCCTTTGTAGTCAAATGAGAACTCAGGGGATGTTTAATTATCAGGACCAGGCTGAATACAGAGAGATTACTCATCACTGATTCTGGGATAAACAGTTTCCTTTGCAGAATAATTTCTTTTCTACCAACTCCCCCTCCCCCTTTCTCCAAATTAATTTCCATCCCAGCCACGAACCTCCGTAGAAAATCTTGCCATAATCATTTTGAGCTAAATATTCTGAGTAATCAATCAAAGCAGTGGAACCAATTTTGAAGCTGTCACTTTTAATTTTTCCAATAAAAAAAAAAATTGAGCATTTCACTCACGGTGCTGTTGTGATTCAGGCTCTTCAAACCTTTGCTCCACCGCATCAGCGCTTCAGAGATGTACTTGAAAATGTGAAGAGCTGGCACAATGCAGAGAAACTAAAATAAATTGATTTTTAGCGGTGAGAAGAAACCTGGGTTTTTTGTGTACCTTTAGACCTGGCTCACAAAACCTTTTCTTTCTTCCCTGCGTTCCTTCTCTACACAAAAATAACTGCAGTGTCTTAGTGATTTCATACATGCAAAAGACTGGCACTAAATTAGAAGCTGACATGTTATTGAGAGCTTGGTGCATAGAAATGCTAATGAAGGGCAAGAACAGATGTGCTTGGTACTGGGATGGAGGAGAGGATTGCTCCTGCCTCCGGTGTGGGATGCCTAGAGACACATCAGCGAGGGAAGACCTGACCTGGATGAGGAGGGAGGAACAGCCTCAGCACAAAAGTGGCTGGAGAAATCCATCCTGGAAGGAACAGGTTGTCAAACACACTGGAAAAGGCACTTTGTGTTCAGGGTATGCGTGGGCTGTGTTTCTGCTCAGTGAGGAGCCATCAAATTAGAGGCTCTGCAAGTTGTTCAGCGAGCGAACGCTCTGGTTGTGCAAAAGTCAAGGGGAGTTTTGCCATCACGTTCCTGCCTCCCTGCACAGTCAGTGCCAGCCACAGCCATACATAAGCTGCAGTTCACTTCTGCTTTTACGGATGGATGTGGATGAAGTTGTTTCCTGCAAGAGCAGTGTGTGTCTAAGTGTAGGAGAGGGAAAACAGCAAAAGCAGCAACAGTGCCCTTGAGCTGGGCCCCTACTCAAACCCAAATAGAGCACTGCACCAGCTACTAAAAATGAACTCTATCCCAGCCAAACCCAGGACACTCATACAGAACAGAGAAAGAATCCTGCCCACAAACTGTTAGCCAAACTTTCTGGATTCAGGCCCACTTCCAGTTTCACAGTGATTTCACACCGAGACCAGCACACACTGTGATCCCACAGCTCTCCTGCGCTGCTCGCACAGAAACCAAGCAGCTCTGGCAAGACAGAGCCAGCAGTGCCACCAGCCCTGGCCATGGCCACCCTGTGTGGCCCCACTGCCCACCCTGCTGCCACCCAGCAGTGACTGGCAGGTCCCACACTGCTCCTGCTTGCCCTGTTGCCGCTGCAGGAGCTTGTGAGTGGGACACAGTAAGCTCACAATCTGCAGGGAGATGCCGGAGCGGCAGCCAAAGCTGACGGTGTCACTCAGCAGCTGCCTGACCCTCCGGCTCTGTTGTCTTGGTTGATTGTATTTATGGAGGGCACAGATTGGGTTTAGAAGGTCTGAAGATGCGGAGAGCCCTCTGGCATCTGAGGAAGGAGATGAAACCCCAGAAATGGAGAAGTTAATATGTTTTCAGTTTGCAAGAGAGCTTGGAAATGCCACTGATGCTTTATTAATCTCTTCTGCCCCTGGAGGACAACAGGCAGCTGCTTCTTCCTCTCTCTCTGCTGAATTTCCTTCACTGGAAGTTAAAAGAGACAGTAGCAAGTTAATTCTATTTTGGAGACAGAGCGTTTTTGTCTGTGCCTTTCGTAATGCTTTTGGATTATTAAAACTCTTTAAAACAGGATTTTTTAAATCTACTTAAGAAGTCAAATTTTCTTTCTATGCTGCTTCGCCCCAGCAAATTCTCTCTCCCAGGAAAACCCAAATGACTGTAGTCTAGCCATTTTTATTGCAGTTCTGGGCCTTTTCCCATCACATCTCATGTGCTGTGGCAGCACTGCTGATGCATGGCAAGGGTGGAACTCAGCCCAAAGTAGGATGGGGCCACAGCCCCAGAAACAAGCAGAAATGAGACTGAAGCCAAATGTTCTGACATGATGATCCATTGTATTTTCAGTCCATTAATACACATTCATTTACCAGATA
>NW_008686122.1:51547-62201 GCF_000695815.1 Acanthisitta chloris | reverse complement strand
AGGAATGAGGATACAAAACTCAATTCCAGCAGCCTTCACAGAAGGGATATTCGGTGTGGCAGCGGCACCGTCGGAAGGGAGGGACGCACGGAGACCTGTGCTCACACGCCAAGTGGAAGCTCTCCTTTTGTGGATTAGTTGAGCTAGAGACATGATTTTTAAAAACAACATTCCCAAAACTGTGGCTTTTTGACACTTGTTCTCATTTCCCTAGTCTCAGGACTAGGGAAAGTCAGAATTATTTACATGGAGGAAATTTTATGAAAGACACTGGGAGGTTAAAAATAGAATAATCACAAATACTGGGAAATACAACAAGAAAGCAGGCAGGGAATGGAAAATAGGGGGAAAAGTGACACCCCAAGAGGATCATTGCATTCAGTGGTCGATGTATGGTAGGTGGGGCTGCTCCACTTTGATACACTTAAATGCTGGCCTTGATTCGCTGCCATGGTGCTATGCTCCCAGTTTAAACTGGGTAAAAATAGAATAATCACAAATACTGGGAAATACAACAAGAAAGCAGGCAGGGAATGGAAAATAGGGGGAAAAGTGACACCCCAAGAGGATCATTGCATTCAGTGGTCGATGTATGGTAGGTGGGGCTGCTCCACTTTGATACACTTAAATGCTGGCCTTGATTCGCTGCCATGGTGCTATGCTCCCAGTTTAAACTGGGATTCTGCAAAAAGTTTCAGCAGTAGGATCTTGGCAGTGCAGAAGGGATTGCTTGTTTGAAACCACTTGCAAAATGAGTGTCACAATCTGCAATAGTGTGATCACATCTCATGGGGCACCCAAGAGATGGTCCAGATCCTGGTCCAGAGACCACTGGCTTTCTTCCTCTTGGCCACCAGAGCATCCTACCATGAAAGGCTCTGCTGCTGGTGGAGAGGTGTCAGCTTAGACCAGTGTGGATTTGGGCCTCTACATTCAGGAGAAGGAAATGGCATTAACCTACAGGACCACTCAGACTTATATGTGTTCCCAGAAACTCAGCTCTGTGCCCAGATCCAACCTCCCAACTGTCCTTGCTACAAGTGCACATGACTCCTTACACTGAAATGACAACAGCAAATCACATGTGGGCTTGATTGTACAGGGATGATCCCTTGGAAGGAATAAAGATAGTGTAAATTATTCATGGCAGGGTCTCACCTAGGCAAAACCTGCACTAAGATCCTCCCCAAGGACAGCACCAGGATTGCAAAATCATGTTGGGAAACCTGATCAAAAGAAAGGAAAATGGAGCTTTTGGGGTTTAATGCAGCAAAGCTCAGACCAAGTAAGGGGACAAACGAAGACCAAGAGACCAGAAACTGAGCTGAGCACTTTGCCTCTGCCATGGAGCACTGGAGTGGTTCTCCTGCAAATTGGTTTTTAGGACAGTTCTTGCATACAATGACAGTTTATCTCTCATTTTTAAAACCATGCATTAACTTTATAGCAAAACATTTATTCAGTCCAACATCTATACAACAAAACATAGATTTTAAAATATCAGACTATTAACAAAGTAAGGAAAGGAGTGCGAGTTGTCAAAGTGGCACATATTAAGGAATAAATTAAAGGGAAAAAACATGTGCTGCTCAGGTCAAACTACAAAATAAAGTCTGGACCTGGGAGAAGTTCTCATTTGCTGTAGTTCTAAGAAATAAATGCCACAAGAAACAGTTGATGTTTCTGGGGTTGCTAGTGCTTGAATCCACATCACTTGTTGCAGCACTGGGTACCTGTGGGCTACCCTCTCCAGCTTGAAGGTGTTGAGCCCATGCTGGTATGATGGACCAACAAGTAGTGATTGTTCAGGTGCAGAAGTCAAGTCTCTCAAGGTGTTCAACCTCACAGGCTTCTTAATATAAGAAACAAACCTGTAGCTGACAGGACCCAAGGAGCCAGCTCTGAACAGCACAGCCCATGTGCAGTGAGTGGGGCTTTCACTGGGAATGGCTCCAGCTCCATCATCTGGTGTGAGCAGTGCCTCATCCATGGGGGGTTTGGTGCCCCCACAAGCCCCTAGGGATGCAAGGCTCTCCACACCATGCTGAGGCGGCAGTGCACACCTTGCTTGCATTTGTATGTACCAGCACAGGGAAGTGATGTTCAGCACAGAGCCTCTGGTCCCACAGATGGAAACCTCCTCCCAGACACAGAGCCAATGTCAGGTCTGTCTGCTCCTTCAGTAATGAAAGACCTTCTTAATTAGCACCTTTCCATACCAAATCAGTCAACTAAATTTCCCTCCATGGCTCTGCTGCGTCGCTGGGGACCAGCAGCCATCACATGGTGGGCTGAGTGTTGCAGAACCTGGGTGGTTTTCTCCCAGAGCAGCCTGGCAGGCAGGGACTTAACACCCCTGGAGTTAGGAAGCTCCAACAATTAGCTACCTGATAAAAAAGACAGTGTAAGGATAATTTAACAATTACAAAAACCTTTTCTGATATGAGGATGGGGAGAATAAGAGCACTTAGATGATGACAGGAGTCTTGCACTTCTTCAAGGTTCAGTGTATGGGTGGTGAAGTTGAACACCTCCTTTTCAACTCTGAACACAGATCTGTGTGACTGAATCTCTGACAGGCTGTAACTGTCTAATGTCAGCAGCTTTGTTCAAACTAAATCAGCTAAAAATATCAGGAGAGAAAAGCCCTGAACCTGCAATGATATGAAATAACAAGACACCTTTGATCTTTCTTGATTGCAAGTGGTCAGGGCACATATTGCTCTGGCTCTGCAGGGGGTAACCCCAGGTCAATTTTTTTAAGGGGAAAAAAAATCAAGGGGACATAGTTATGTGCTTATAGTGTGCCAGGTAAAAGCATCAGCCCCCAGACTCAAGCTCATTACATAAAATGCTGCACATGCACTTCCAACAGGTAAACCTGACCACAGATGCATCAACAAGAAGAGAGTGTAATGGGCAACTCAACTGTGAAACAGTGGAAGCTGTAGGAAGAGGCTAAGACTTGGAAGAGCATCTGGGGTTGTTCCTTCCTCAGGTGATGCATCAGGTCCAGAACTACCTGGTGTCTATTTACAGGTTTGAACACAGAAGGCAATCAGCTAAAACGTGGTCCCAGCTATGTTTTGGGGATAGTTAGGCAACCCATGGGATTCTTTTCCAGTTAAAAACAGGTGAGACTGTTGGAAGAGCCAGAAAAGACAAAAATAAACTTGCCTGTGAACTACAGTAAACACCAGTTCACCTGGCCTTTAGACTAAGGAGCACTGGGCACAGGTATAACCAAGCTAGTGAAGGGATCCCTGGATGCAGGGGCAGCAGAGGAGCTCAGCCACCCACTCCTCCAGATCCAACTCTCCTTAGGCCTTTCTAATGCTCTGATCTCTCAGCGTTTGACACAGCACTGCTGACTGCCAGGAGCACCTCTGGCTGGAGCTGGACATGAAATCAGGAGACATGGCTCATTGCAGGATGGAGGATGGAGATAAGACATAGGATGGTGCCCACCACACGTGGTCCTAACCCAGGAACAGTAGTGTTTTTCTCAGGGATGCTGGATTGAATTGCTGCTTCACTGCACAGGGAGATGCAAAAGAGTTCTGGAAACCATCTTACAGAAATGGAAAACAGGACTGGGCATGCTGAGTTCTACCTCTGCCTGGGAAGACATGTCCTTGTATGACTGAGCTCAAGACTGTGGCTGGTCCAATAACAAAGCAGAGCAGAGACAAGGCTTTGCCAACTGCTCCCCTTCCTCCTTGCATTCACCCTGTCTTCAAAGCCACACGCCAACACAGTTTGAGCATGGTGTCAGCTTAATGGCCTTTCCCTTCTTTTGAACAGGAAGGAAAGGGATGGAAATGAAAGTCTACTGATGTGCTGCAAGGCAAACACATGCATGGAGAACCCTGAGCACAGAGCTTGGTCCAGCCCATGCTGGCTTTCAAGTTTCTGTCCCGTTACACATGGTGCCTCACTTTCCTTTGACTCTGGAGACCTCGGGCTTGAGTTGAAACATTGATCTTCTCCGGGGGAAAGCCATCATGCAGAGTGGGACCAGACTGATGTGTTGTGTGTCTGCAAAGGCCAGCAAATTCCAGTGATTTCCAGCACCTCCAGCTTCATCAGGACTACCCTTTGCCAAGCCTGAGGGCTGCTGATTGCTCCAGCTGCGATAGGAAAAGGGTTTGTTTTTTTTTCCCACAAAGGGATGAAGAGACTGAAATGCTGATTCTGATACAAGATTGTTAGTCCATTTCCATTTAAGAAGTAAAACACCTACACTTGGCAAGCTGTAGGACAGCCCAAGGCAGCAGCAAATGGCACTTCCTGACAGCACCAGAGCTGCATGACGTGCTCTGACAGCGTGTGAAAGGGGCGACATGGAGGGACTCCAGTGAGCCAAGGTGCAGATACCCTAAAGCCTTAGAAGCACACGCAGCCCACGACTCCTGCACAGCCACAGCACGACCACAGTACATATGCAACCACAGGATACCGCTGGCAGTGGTAACAACATCGATTGGGATTTAGTTCCTGTCCTAGGAAGTGGCCTGCATCCTTTAGATGCTCAGAACATGCCTGAAGAAGTAACTCCTTCTGAGGTTAAGCTTCTCATCTGACATAATTTCCAAGTCTTTCTGCTCCTCACCTTTGCTAGTGTCGATAGAAGCAAATTCTTCCAAGATCCTCTTCAAGTTTCTCCACCAAAATCCTTAGGAAAGGCACATTAGCTTGGTGGAGATGTTTTTCACCTTGCTGTGCAATGAAAAGCTTTCTGAAATCCCATATTGTTCATCAGCTTCTCTTCTGAGAACAAGACTTTAAAAGGTAAAGCAGTCTGCATCTTCTTAAGTCCAAACCTCCATGGGTACCATGGACTCCTTGGTTCCGACGGAGGGAAGCAAGTACTCTTCCTCCAGAAAACGAAAGGGGAATTGTACTAAAAACCCACGAATCTTTTTTAATTCTTCTGCTGCTTTCACAGGATCATCATTTGCTAATTTGGGCTTGTTGATGAAATCACGCAGTTGGGTTAAATTATTCACCTGGTCACTGGGAAGGCATCGAAACACCTGATCGAAACGGAAAGCAGAAGTGGCAAATGAGTGTGGGGGAAATGCCACAATGCAGAGCTCCTGAAAAATACCAAAATATCCTGTACGAATTCCCCGGGATGAAAGTGACTTAATTAACAGCCTGGAGAACAGGGAGGGAAGAGGTATGTGCCTATCTATGATACAGCTGGAGCAGGCAGAGGGGAAGCTCCAGGGCTTTTTCTGATCACTGCAAAAGCTCATTAAAAGACAGAAGTAAAATTTGCCTCTATTCTAGTTATGCTGTGGCTAACTGCAAGCAGTAAGTACTGATACAAACAAGGAACAATCACATCTCCTGCCTTTGTGGGTTGCTAGCACACACTGAGGAGGCACAAACTCCACTTTCTTGTTGACATCTCTTGCATCCAACACTACTCATTCCTTCAAAGCATCTCTGAAGGTCCAACCTCAGGAGCTGGACCTGCTGCCCTTGTCCTCCCCATGCTGCTTCTCCCATTGGCATGTGCTGCTTCTGGGTGGGATTGAGGGAGGGAGAGGCACCTCCTTCCTCACCTTATCAAAGATGGTGGCATTGCGAGCGGCCGTGGAAATCCACACCTCCTTGAAGAATTTGTCGCAGACAGGATCCTGGTGTTCCGGATTGAGATCGGAGCCGCCAAGGACAACCCTGAGAAGACAAAGGGATGGATGCTCATTGAGGCTGAAACACCAGGCACTCCCCTTCTTGAGAAATGCCAGGAGATGAGAAGTTTCCTTGGGACCTGCCAGACCCTGTGTGCCCCCAGGGCCCTCCCACTCCCATCCCCTGTGATAGTCTGTCAACCATAATGCTGCTCAATTTTCTCCTGTTTCTCTGCACAGAGATGGGAAAGAGAGTGAGGGGGGGAAAAAAGGATAAAGAAAGAGGTCTTAAAGAAAACATGGCTGTGTTGTGGGCCAGATGGCTGCTCCCAGTGAAGAAACTTGCATCAGAAAGTGACACTGCCACCTAAGATTGAGAGAGAGTGTGAAAATGGCATGTGGAGGGGAAATAGCACTTGTTTATGAACTCTGGAGCAAAATGATTTGTGAAGTCAAGCTGCTGAGGACAGCAGCAGTGTGAGGAAGGCCAGTGAAACAGTGTAAGGCCGAGCAAGCACTGCCCCAGACCCCAGACCCCTGGTCCCTGGCCCATGTGTCCCACCTGAAGCAGCGCAGCCGGAGGGACTGGGCAAACTTCCCAGCGCTGTACTCCTCCCCATCCATCACGGAGGGGACAGTCTCTGTGTCCTGCACGATGATGGCTATCTCACTGTCTCGCTTCCCCAGCATGCTGCGGTCGTTGATGTTGGCAGAGCCTGCGGAGGAGGAAGATGAAGCACAGGCATTGCCCCAGTGCTGCATGAGATGCTCCTGTACACCCTCCATCACCATCCCCCATCCCCCAGGCCCTCCACATCTCTCAGCTCCACAGAGGAATGCCCACGGCTTGGCAGGGTAAAACATCATGGAAACATAGATCCTGAGAGGCAGGATTTTGGGGAGGGGAAAAAACCAACAACTAGTTTTTTCAGGCTTCAACCCTGTAAGAAGGTGAAATCACAGCCAAGCCCAGGCCAAAGTTTTCAAAAGTTTACTCTCTCTGTAACTTCCCAGATGCCTCTGCCGTAGAAGCCACAGCTTCCAAAGGTCTAAACTGCATTTGGTTTGGATCCCAAGTTACTTGAGGCAGGATGGACTCCGTGGGTAAATTATAGAACCACAGAATGGTTTGGTTGAAAAGAACTCTAAAGCTCATCTAGTTCCAGTCTCCCTGCCATGGGGCAGGGACACCTCCCTCCATACCAGGTTGCTGTGGAGGGCTGTGCCTTTTGTGGGGGTTTTGCTCAAGACCAGCTGAGGCTTTGTCTCCCAAACAGGGTTCTCTGTCCCACACGGTCATCAAAAAGCAGGGGATGGGACACACAGCAGCAGCTGTTGGCTCCAAGGGAGCAGCAAGATGCAGCCAACAATAGGAGTAATCAAGTCATTAACCTAGAGAAATGACCACACAACAAAAAATTTCTCCAGACACAGCTGTAAGAAACTCCCAGACAGCAGTTAGCCATTGAGCCTTCCCAGGGACTGGAATAACTCTTGGGGAGCTAACACCTTCAGAGGAAAACAAGCTAAGCCCTTCTCTGTCCTTTCACCCTCTCCTGCACAGAAGCCCCACGAGCATTTAATTTCTGTGCACTGTCTCTTTCTTGGGTAGGAAAGGGATGCCACTGGCTCCCCCTCACCAGCCAGCACAGATGCATGTGCTATATAAAACTCCATCCTGAGGCTTATAGTATGGAAAATAGAAATTAAGAGCTGTCTCAGGCCCTCAGACCATCCCAGGCAGAACAACACTGCTCCTGCTGTAATATTACACCACCTCTGAGCTGCTCTGTGCACTGGAGATGGATCTGGCCCCTGGGAGGGTGACAGAGGAGCAAATCTCACCATAGGTCATCTGAGAGCACAGCCTGAACTGCTGCTTTGAAGAGGGTGTGGAGTATTTTGAGTCTTGCAAAATCTGGTATTAAGTTTTTCGTTGGCACAGTTTTTGTTGCTGATATAACAGCTCAAAAGGGACTTCTTTAAAGAAACAGGCTGAAATTCTCCTGCTCTGCTGAGGTGCAGAGCTCTGAGCCTGAACTCTCTTGTCTTTGCTTCGTGTTCTCATAATAAATATGGTAAGAGGAACGGATGAAATGATATCTATTACTCCTTATAGCATATTTCCCCATTCTTAGGAAATGGAGCTGCTACATGACACATGTTGTCCAAACCTTCCAAATTTTACGGCACATTCTGTTCTTTCAGGAACAGATGACAAGTCTCACAAGTCTTCCTGCTAGAGCAGAGTTTGATACAAGACAGATGGACAATATTCCCTGCACTGGGATTCTCCTCACGGTTACGCACAGATTTAAAACCATTTTAGAAAAACATTAAATGATAGCCCTCCAAATCCTTTAGTCACTCCTGATGAATTTATGAGTTTGAGTTTTGGGTTTGTTTTTTTAAATAGACAAATATTTCTCAGGAAAGAAATTACAACTGTGCATGAGGATGGAGAGGGAAGGGACTAACCCAGGTATAACCCAGTGGTCCAAACCCCTCCCACAAGCTCCTGCTCACCAATTATAACTGTGTTGTCATCAGCTATGAGCAGTTTGCTGTGCACATAGATGAGCTCTGTAACCAGTTTCCCTTCTAGCTCTGCATGTGTTCGAAGTCCACAGAATGATATGTAGTTTATCCACTTGTCTCCAACTGAAAATGAAAAGACAACGAAACCAATGGGATGAGGGAGATGTAATAGAGAAGGAAAAGTCGCTCTATATAAGGGCCTATATGAGTAACAGTTCACTTTTTACTTTTTAAAAAATAATAAAACCCCAGAGAAGTTTCCTTAAAAAACTGCCTGCTCAGAGATGTCCACTTCAGCAAGAAACAATCCCAGTCTCCCTGGCACAGCACACTAGAGTACAAACATCTTAAAACAACTGGACTATGCGACTGTTTTTCTGCAGATCCTGCAGAAAGGAGGCTGGAAGCAGGTGTTTTATCCATGAACAATATGGAAAATTTGTCCTAATGCACTTGTGTGCAGTTCAGATTTGCACCAAGACCTAGAACGAATGAGGCATTACGTGTGCTCCTAGAGTTTGTGACACATGGGTTTTCACGGTGCTCCGATTCCCAGCAGAGCAAATTCCAGCAGGCATCCTCATGGCAAGGAGGCAACTCAGAGACAGCATCCTGCTTAGGCAGGTTTTTCCTCTCTGTGTTTGACAACTGCCAGAAACAAACCCTGGGTGAGATTCATGGGGGAGGCTGAGGGCTCATTGCTCCCAGAAGCATGACCCCTCTCAGGACATTTTCCAAGTAACACAATCCCAAGCAGCTGCAGCCATGCTGTGCTCCTCCCTGGGGTGCTCCCCTCCTCTGGAGCAGGGCTGCATCCAGGCGTGAGGTCTGACAACAGGCCATGGCTCGTGTGACCCCACAGACCTCAGCATGGGATGAAGGTTGAGGAAGAGGTCGCTCACAGCCCCACGAGTCCATAGCATGTGTTATATTATGTGTTATAGATACGCTCATTGAACAGCAGCATCCCAAGGCTAAAAAACAGAGAGGAGAGGAATAAAGTTCTTACCCTCTGCCTTCAGCTGGCCCAGGATTGAGTTTTCTCCTCGGCACATGGTCCTGGAAAGAAGGTAGGCAGTTGTCAGCATCGCCGTGACTCAAGGCAGCAGCATGTGCTGGAGCAGAGCCAGGCGACGTAAATCACAGATGCCTCTCAAATACCCCATGCTAGCAGGAGAAACAGGGTCCTTCCAGAGCACACATTTCCCAAATGACTGTTGATACATCAAGGACTGCTCATTTCCTAAAGGAGCTCATACCAACCCGTGTAGGAGCTGGGGAGCATTTCTGCCTTCTAGAGCACACAGTAATGATGGCAAATATGGGACAAACAGGGCTGTTACCCTCTGTGCCACAGGTCTGGGTGTGAAGTCATGTTAAGAAAAAAGGTCAACGTGTGCAGAATGCCAGGTCAGGGAGTCTGAGTGATTATGGCTAGACTGGAAAAGCTCAGCTGGCATCCCACTCAGAAACAACCAACCCACAGGCAATTTCTCAAGACCTATGGTTGTCCTTGCAGAAAAAAGCTCAGGCAGAAGGGCCTGGTTAGAGGCATGTGCTGCTTTCCTGCTGCTTGTGTCTCCTGCCCCACTCGTGCTTCTGGAGGCGAAACAGGACGCCTGCAGAGCAGCAGACAAGGGAGACTTCTCTCCAGGAGTAGCAGTAGTCTCCACAGACTGACTGTGCCCTGGCCATTCCATAACACAGCAGCTTCCCAGTAAAACCATCTTGCGCCTTGGGCGATTTTGCCTTCCTCTACAGCCTGTTCCTAGTGCAGAGCTACCTGGCACTGATGCACCTCAGTCCTTCCCATGAGACCTGCTGGGTTGCAAACAAAAACATCCCTCCAAAACATCCATCCCAGAGCACAGTAACCACACTGGGGAACATGCTGTTGCTTTCATGGGGCTAACAGGCAGAGCCAGGCTAAGTATTGGCCAAAAAGGCAGCTTTGGAGACAAATCTTGGTCAAATCCTGGTTTGATCAGCTAAAGGGAAAACAAATCATAGAACTGCAGAATAGTTTGGATTGGAAGGGACCATAAATATCATCTAGTTCCACTCCATGGCAGGGATACCTTCTGCTCGACCAGGTTGCCCAAAGCCCCATCCGACTTGGCCATGCTGATGGCAGCTGGACTTGAGGAGTCCCTGCAGCAGGCAGGGGTGACCAGGGAGGTCTCTGCCAGCCTTGCTTACAGTACCTGTAGTTGAAGTGCATTATGGCCTGGAGCGCGTTGCCTCCACCGGTTGAGATGTCTCCTTCAAACCCAGGCAGCAGTGGGATCACCACGTACACTCGGAAACGCTTGTTCTCCCTGAAATGACAGTGTGTAGGAATATTAGCCTGGAAATGTTACAGTTTCATACAAGTCCCCTCAGTTTCATTTCCCCTGTGCTGACTGACTTGGTTGCCATCCAAGGCTACTGCACAAATTTTAAGGGAGCAAAGTTCCAGTTTCAGGTGTCCATCA
>NW_008686122.1:15259-51511 GCF_000695815.1 Acanthisitta chloris | reverse complement strand
CAGGAGAAGAAATAATTTACCCTCAGCAGATGACAAAAGAAGCTAAAGGAAAAGAAACACTGAAGTTCAAGGGCAGGATAAGTATTTTGCACATTGTATCTGCCACTATGAAAGTCTTTTTGAGCACCCCAATAGCCCAGTTACACTGACACTGGTGCAGACTGGAGTGTATGACTGCCTGGCAGAGCACAGGGAAGTTGACAGACCTATCACAGGCAGAAATCCAAAATCTAACCTGACATTCCCACTGTCTCCTGGTTTTTAGATGTCAGGAACATCTCAGAAGTTGGAAAAAAGCTCAGGACACAAGCGAAACATGAATCATTCAAGGAAGGCAACTATGTCCCTGATACATCACAGCTCACAAAAACTCAGTTCCAGAGTTCCCCAAAACTAATCCGTACCCTAACTGTGATCCCATTTAGAACAAAGGCTACAATCCCAGCACTGCTTGGAGCTTTTCTCAAAGCCCACCTTTGGGTTTCCTCTGCTGACCAAAGCCAGATGCATCTGCTGTGCTAGAGCTCTCCAGACACCCCTGGGTGTTGGCAATCTCCAGCCCTGCACCCAAGAGGAGGATGCTCCTCAGAAGGGCGCTGCCACTAGATGGCAAACACAGTTTAATCAGCACTAAACCATTCCAGGAGCAACCTGAGGATAAACCAGTCTGCAGCTTTTGTTAAAAGTACTCCTTCCTCAGTCAAGCTGTGCCTGGGAATTTAAGGACACAGGAACTGTGAAGCACTGGGGTCCCATCTGAGCTGGGAGGCAGACTGTGAGGCCCTGTGTTTCTCGATTTCAACCAACACTTCCTTCTAGCTGTGCTGAGCACTGTAGAGTGGCTTTAGTTTGCCAGCAGAGCTCAGAAACAGTTAATGAGGACTTAACCATGCACAAGAGACTGAAACCAAGTCTGTTTGTATCATGAAAAAGATCTACCAACACAAGCATTCCCCAAAAAGCAGCTCATTTGCCTAAGGCCAGTGTTTATCAAACTGGTTAGAGAGCCACTCATGAAAAAGAGGGGAAACCAAGTAAAGAACATCATTAATAACATCAGCAGAAAATATTTAGTCTAGAAGAGTGAGAAGTATACAAGCTTCACTACAGACCTTAATTTACAATCAAACATCTGTGCATCACCTACGCTGTTTTCCCAGGGGCAGTTTGGAACATGAGCATTGTGCTACAAACCATTTAGGCCTGAATTTACTTTTCGTTTTAGGCAATGCCAACCAAGCATTCTGGAGTGTGCAGAATTTGAACCTTATATTCAGTTAGGAATCACCAGCATTAAACTGGCACAATACTGGGATAAATGGGGGGGGTGGTAATGCAGAAGTGAGTGCTACACCTGGAAGTAGGTCACTGAAGAATTTGTGTGACACTCCTCTGTGACAGACTTTTTTGGATCTGGACAGAATGACACCCATTACATAAACTTTATATAACAGGAAAATCTTAACAGGTTACCTGGAGAATTTGCTGATGCCTTGCTAGCATTGCTAATAGCAGGCAACTGATGCAAAGGGCCTGTGGTAATCAGTTCCCAAAGGCAGGAAAGGCAAATCAGAGTGGCTTTCCAAGGGGGACACCAATTGTTACAGAGATCATAAAATCATAGAATGGCTTGGGTTGGAAGAACCTTAAAAGCTCCTCTAGTTTCACCCCCTGCCATGGGCAGGAACATCTTCCACTTGTCAGATTGCTCCCAGCCCTATCCAACCTGGCTTTGAACACTTTCAGAGATGAGGCAGCCACAGCTTCTTTGGGCAACCCGTGCCAGTGCCTCAGCACCCTCACACCATAGAATTTCATCTCAATATCTAATCTAACCCTGCCTTCTTTCACTTTTAAGCCATTCTGCCTTGTCCTATCAAACATGCCTGTGTCAGAAGTCCCTCTACAACTCTCTTGTAGCCCCTTTAGGCACTGGAAGGTGTTCAAAGATGCCACTTCCAAATGCCTGCGAGACATGAAGTCGCAGTGCAAACACCAGCACCACCATTTCCAGCAGCACTGTCAGCACTCCTCGTTTACCCCAGGTGAGAAAAACCATCCCAACCTTTCATCCTTTGCTAATTTCAATTATTTGGGTTATGCATTGCAGCTCACACAGATCACAAGAGACTCCACCCTGGTGTTAAAGGCATAGCACGTAACACTCAGGCTTTCCCTGTTTGAACAGAGGTCCTCTTTCCACAGTGCCTGGACAAAGTCTGGCTCAGGGTAGCTCCTGTGGCCTTACAGATACTGCCTGTGCCCCAGTGGCTGTCTGTCTCAGGTTGGTTGCCTTCATGTAAGTGGGAATTTCCAAGCTTATGTGCCAAAAAGAGCAAAACTCCAGCAGCCCTGGAGACAGCACCTTGGGGAAAGCAGCTCCTGTAAAGCTCTGGACAACTACAGCATGGAAAAATAGTCAGTGCAAGAAACATCTTTGTTCATCGTGAAAAGGCAGTTGAGAGATGAAAGGAAGAAGTTTCAAAAGTTTTCTGTTTATCAAGTCAGCAAGACCAGTAAGAGACGAATATTTCATGGTCTAAAAAGGAGAGACTCAGGGGAGCAGCCTTAAGCAAGGATCAAAGTGCAGACAAGCCACTACCTGTGGTATTAATGTTAACACAAGGTTAGGTGTGCTTAAGTAAAAGGAGTGTTTAAAACATGGTTGGATTATATCCATCCAGGAACAAACGATGGTCCCTTTGCAATGACTGGAGGTTGTGAACACCCTCCAGCACTTACTAGAAAAAGTTGTTGATAGAATAGCTGAACCCAGCTGTCAAATCCTGAAAATGTTTTTGCTTCCCCTATTTGAAGTCAATTCTCTCTATAGATGATATAAATAAACCACAAATCCTAGTTCACACTTCCCACCCACTAACTTGCATGACCACTCAGTTCAAGGCAGGTTGGCTATGGAACAAAAGTGTCACTGAACCAGAGACTAAAGGACTTGCTTTTAAACAAGTTCCATACTTAAAAATACATTTGCATTAGGGTAAGTCCAGAAAACCACTTTCTGGCTGCAAAGAAACCACTAAGGACTCTCACTGCTCCGAACACAAGCAGAGGCTCCACCGCATCGATTCTGCTATTGGCACAGCTATTGTACAGCTGTGTCCACTAAGGTATTATTTTTGCACCACACCATGGAAATGCACCTGGAAGTCTTCCACTGCCTTGCTAAGAGCAGGTTACCTGTGAGCTTTCAGAATTCTCTGAGCAATCGCATCGCCGATCTTGTTCCAGACAACTTTGTCATCAGCACAGCTAATAAAAAACTGGTTCTGCAGGAAAAGCAAGCAGAGCTACTGTCAGACACTGCCAGCAACCAACCAAAAACATTTGCATGCTTTATTTCAGACCAAGAGCAACTAAAGATAGCTGGGTCTGTGTGCCATTGGAGTGGAGGCTTTTTTAAATTATGATTCAATGATATGCGTGTCTGTGCTTGCTTAGGGCATGAATTGCTCCTTATTAATCACACTCCTTAGAAAGTTCATGTAAAGAGCAACCTAACAAGAGGCTAAAAAAAAAAAGTAAAAGAGGCGAACAAGCATCTCCATTCAGTCAGCACTGTGTGTCACTCCAACACAGGAGATCCCTGCAGCTCAAGGCTGTGCAGTTGAAGACAAGTCCTGTGAGTGGGAGGTTTGGACACACACAAGGGACACTGGAAAGCCACAGAGGGGCCAGGAAGACTATTGCACAGGCCATGAAAGCTGCTGGAAATCTAGCAAAGAGCCTTATAAAGGAGAAGTCTACTTTTTTCCACCTCGTGGTCAGAAGGCTGTCAGGCTACACACCCATCAGTCTAGTCTGAGGACCACTGAAGTTAATGGAAACAGCCCCCCAAATTCAGAGCAGATATTGTATTAACATCCATATGTGTCTAAATTCATAGAAAATGAAGACAAAACCTCAAGAAATAGAATTACCCTCCTGATGGCTGTGAGCCATGCCCAGAGCATCAGGACCCTCCTGCCTTCCCTCCCTGCCACTCACTTCTATATAGATGTAGTGCTTGCTGTTTTCTATCACGCTGATGTAGGCTTTGTGGATGGACTCCTCGTGGTATTTAATGCCAGCTGACCAGTCAGCAGCAGAGCGGATCACCTGGGAAGGAAGAGAATAACACCTTCAGCTCTGTCTATCCAGCACACCACAGACTGGCAATTGAATTATTTGAGAGGCAATGCTCCTCCCTGGCAGCATTTGCCTGTCAGGTTTTCACTAGGTAAGGTAGTAAGTACAAATTATATACTGCATTTGTAATTAGGAGAAAGGACACTCAAAAATAACATCAAAGCTTAACAATGTATTGATTAAAACCATCAGTGCCCTGTTCCATTGCTGTGTTCCTGCCCTTTTCCCCCACCCGAGCAGCTGCAGATGCAACAAAAGCAGCACAGAAGTCTTGTTCTTCCTTAAGGGCTTATGGTAAACTGCTTTTAAAACACCCTAAATTTCCAAGCTTTAGGGATGCACATCCCATCTGTGACCTCCTGCCCAGCACTTTAAAGCCTGTCTCCAGCTGGGGCAATGTGCTTTTCTCACAAACAGGCTGTACACAACCATACAGTCACTCTGACAATGCAGCCCATGCTTTTGTCCTCAGCACTCGAGGTCATTTGTTTCTTCTGCCAAATTCTTGCACAAGCCATCCTATTTGTGATGATATGACTTTTAAAATCCACAGTTCAGCTGCCCATGTCTATTTATTAGTTTTTACTGGAAATCCACTTTTAAAGTAGATCCCACGAGATCCTCAGGGCATGTTCTCCCCCTCCCTCCTGTGGTTTTTGTGCAAGAGAGCCAAACCAATATGAGAAACAACCTTTGTTCGTGCTCTGGGCCAGGCTGAGCAAGCCCCACAGCAGGCAGCATGTCCTCTACCCCCAGCCAGAGATGCTGTGGCACCTCCTGCTCCTGTGCTTTGAGTCAAGTGGCAACCATGCTGTGCCCCAAGTGATGTCTTCCTAGATCGAAATGTAGTTTTTAATTAAGTGCTGGCAGACTACATGCTTAAGGAAAATTGTTTCCATGATTAGCCTCTGTCTTTAAACATTGTCAAGACAAAAACATTGAAACAATAGCCTTAAAATACCTCAATACAGCCATTATACCAGCACTGGGGGCCAGTCCCACACAGGACAAGATCCAAGTGCTGAGGATTTGTGAAATGTGTGTGTCAGTACATGCAAAATTCTGATCTCTTTCAGGGCTCAACTACATTTTCCCTTGGAAATCCCTCCCATGGATTTCTTTTAGCTCTCCATGTCCAGCTTCTGCTTTGCTCCACGTCCCTTCCGACACCCCTGATACTCTGACCCTGAGCTCTGCTGTCACATTGTCATCACCACCTGCCATCAAAGCAGGCTGCTGGCTGTGGCTGAGGACTTTCAAGGGCTAATTAATTACCAGTAGTATAGCAGCAGGTAAGGATTTGGCCCTTTGGTTCAGGTACCACATGCCTGAATCAAACCAATCCTCTCATCTCCAGAGCACCCTTGAAAGTGGCACTGAGGGGCATTTAAGAGGTGCCGTTAAGTAGCACATGACTCCTGAGCTAATTCCTTCACCTGGACAGAAGGAGTTTTCTTTCCAGGTCACTGAAAGCCAGATCCTGCAACTCTTGTATCTGGCTGCTCTCTCAGCCAAGAGGAGGGAGCACTCTGCAGCCTCCCAAACTGAATGTCGGGGTCACAGGTGCTTGAGTGAGGGAGCCAGCCTGAACACAAGGGCCATCACAGCCTCTGCCAGTCCCAAACAGCTGCCCTTTGCGTGCATAAGCCTCTGCAAGATGATGCTGCTCATGCCCACAAGGTTTTAATTGCCCATTTGGTTTGCAAAGCCAAGGCTGAGTGCACCCACTCACTCCGGGCTGGGCACTGCTGACACCCACTGAGCACCATGGCAGACAGAGATCCTGAACACCTCTAGCATTAATGACAGAACAACTACAAAGCAGATTCTAGCTTCCTAGTGTACAAAGTCTGATGTTCAATACTTTTTTTTTTTTTTTTTGCTATTTAATACAACAGAACCATCACTCAGGTCCATCCCTTCCCAGCACCACAGTTTCCCAGTGCATCATCTGCTGCCCTTCCCTGCCTTCCTCTTCACCCCTCCACATGTGGGCACTCCAGCTCGCTCCACACACTAAATGCCTTGATCTTACAGGGCCACCATCCCTCTGCCTCACCCCAGAACAATGTGTCGTGGCTCATCCTAAAGAGCTGTTAAAACATCACTCAAAAAGCTTCCACCGGGTACAGCCTCGAATCCATGCGCAGAGGGAAGAAGAGGTGTGAGAAAATGTTGGCTGGGACAGCTGAGCTGGTGTAAGGTGTTCCATTTTAGACCTCCTCAAAACAAAGTTATTGTTAATGGGTCCACAGCCACAGGGACAGGTGAGGTGGTGGCAGGACGAGGCCACCACCAGCAGCATTGCATGGATGCAGCACGTACCTCGAGGAAACATATCTATGGCACTGGCAGCACACACACACCTGGAAGGTTCCTACACAGGCCTTCCCTTATCCCTGATGTCCCATCTCACACTTCTGGGCGTCTCTCCTTTCCTGTCAAGGTATTTAAAGTGAGCTGGTTCAAAGCCAACCTCTTTCCTAGGGAGAAGCTGCACAGCACAGCACCTCCCATCCAGAGCTGGAGTCTCCATGCTCCTGCCCCTCCTCTCCCCTCCCTCAAGCCTCTTAATAGCAGTGCTGAGTGCTGTGCAGGGTTTGTCATCCCTTTAACTTCTCTAACCGATGCACAGATAATAAATCTGATGTTTGCTGAGGGCTAGTGCATAAACCCAGAACAATGCAAGCCCTCACGCAGACTTCAAAGAGGTAAGGGCGTTAGCTATTGCCAGAGCATTAAATTTTCATTGCATTTCCATCAGGAACGGGATGTTGCCTCACCACGTCACATCTTTTGCAAGGCTGGCTTTGGCAGATAAGTGCAAACTCTGGAATGGGAATAGAGAGATGGAAAAAACCTGGCGCTGCCTTTGGCAGACAGATATTTGACTCTTTCAAGAATCAATGAGCTCTCACAAAAATCATGTTGCTATTGTGAGCAAAGCCCAGAAGTTCAAACGAAGGAGGATAAGAGACCATGCCTGACTCCTTTTCCTCCTTCCCAGCCTGTACCTCCACAGTGTATCCCATGCACACTGCATTCATCCTCTCTGCCCAGGGGAAAGCCCTTGTCAGTGCTGCTCCTGCTATCCACACCCTCCCAAAAATACTTCCCCCTGCTCCTCTCCTCTGACAAAGAGGGCAAAACCAGATGGTACAATGAGGTCGGAATCTGTTGCTGACAGGTCAGTGGCTCGGGCATGCAGCAACACTGCAATCCTCACAGATCCTTTGTGTTTTCCCTTCCTCTGCTCTGCCCACAATTGAAGACAGATTTGCAAATAAGCTCAGAAACAAGAAGCATGGCAGCCAGGCTTTCCTCAATCACCCCACAGCCAAGGACAGTCCCAGGATGCTGGATTTTACCTCGGGGCACTAACTTCTGGATAACAATAGGTTTGGCTATTGACCAGCCAAAAGATTCAATATCAAGAAAAATAACAATATTGAACATCCTGAAAAATATTGCTCTTGTTTTCCTGGATAATAGAGTTGGTGAAAAATTTTAGAGTATCTGCCTATTTTTCTGAGACTGTACCACTGATAGCATCTGCAGGTCTCTGCTGCAAAACCAATACACTGGACAGGCATGAGGCTGATATTCCTCTGACCTGCAGGAAAGGAGAAGCCACAGGGATGCCCTGATGCACACCCTGAGAGCTTCAGAAAAAGGCAACCAGGAGGAGGAGTTCAGATCGAGGCTGCAAATGTCCTTTCCTCTGCCCACCTCTTGCAGCAAATCTCTTCAGCCAAATCTGAAACGTTCATCAGGAGAGCTTGAGCCACTCATGGACCCACAATGGGACTTCAGGGATGCCCAGGGCATTTTTGTCACCTGGGGACGATGGAAACCAGGCCAGTGGGGGCATTAGGGAGGAGACAGCCTCATACCAGGAAGACTAGCACATTGCAGGACAACATGTTTTCAGCCTAATATCATCTAGTTTTATTTATCTGGCTACATGCAGGGTTAGGCTACTCTGACTTGCCTCTAAAAGCTGCAATTTGACATAAATTAGCAATGAGCAAGGTAGTTTCATATAAATAATTTACAAGATAAACCTGCTCTCTTTTTGCTGTTTATGGCATCCCTGAGAACAGCCCCTCATTTCCTGGATGTATCAGTTATTTGCAATGCGCCAGTAATGTGGTGACCAGGCTAGTTTTCCAACAGCTCACCCATCACTCAGCACCGGTGTCTGCTGCATTCCGCAGTCACCGTTTGATCTCCATTCTCCTCTCCCACAGGCTGATGCCCTGAGCCAGCAGCTCTGCAGTATTGACTGAAGATTGGCTCTAGGTTGTGCTCAGTTTAATTTCTCCTTTGGGAACTGCTTCCAGTTCTGTAATCAGTAGAGCTTAACTTTTTGCTACAGCAAACCCCATGACTTAGATGTTGCGTCTTACCCTGTGGTTAGAGTGTGCTCAGGGGATACAAGCCCCATTGCTTCCATGAGAACAAGATTTCCCAAAAAGTTGGTGTCAGACACAGCCAGGGAGGCGTTTACAGCCTCAAGGAGACTATTTCCCAACAAGCTGCGAGCATTGCTTTGGAGGCTGATATAAAACACCCCAGACCCATGACACAAGATCCCCGTGCTGGCCACCCCTCACACCACACAGGGAGGAGCAGACAATGCCCTGGCAACCCACAAACTCAGAAAAAAGCTAAGCTTCCCCAGGAATTGCTGTCATCTGGGAGGACCACTCCTTACAGAGAGCTAAGGCATGAATTTTTCCTGGGTTGCGTCTAGCTGCTCTTATTTCATACATCTTTCATCCACAGAGACACACAATGGTTTTGCTGCTTCAGCATAACTGTTTTAACTTTGTACTATTCAACCATGATTCTGCTGGGTAACTACTATTCAATATAGGCACTTGATAGAGTTAACTGGGTCTTTAAATAGAAGTATCTTGGCAATTCAGACTGTGAGGATGATTGTCACAAACAAGACTGTGGGCTGACTGTGTGGAACTGCAGAGGACCCACAGGGCTATGTGGCTGCATAATAACATGCAGATGAAATTCAATGCAGAAAGCAACAGCCCCAAGACTCCACTTAATTCTGGGCTCTAGCTGACCACTGCCTGTCTGAGAGAGGCGTCAGGGGCCTGGTCTGAGATCTGAGATAAAAACTCAGTGGGTAACCTCAACCCGTCAGGCCTTCCCAAATCATAAAAAAAATTTGTTAAGTGTTAGAAGAAGAGCATCAGGAAACAAAACAGAAAACCACGCAGCGATACGAAGCACTTGAGTGCTGCATACAGCTTGGTCCTCTTACCTCACAAATGGAGGTATAAACCAATGTCTCTCTACTGAAAAAGTTGCATTATTTCATTGTAATTTGGGATCTGAACAACTAATCTGCAAGCTAAATTAAATAAGAATTTCACGTGTTGTAATTCAAGTGTTGCAGAGGGTCTGTGAGGTACCCACACTTCCTTCTGGGAGGATGCAGAACAAGCTCTCTCAGTATGTGAGCAGGAGACTATCAACACTCACCTGGACTGTGGCAGGAACAGCCTCAGGCACCTGATACTTCAACTCATTAGCAGTTTCCTGAGATTTTGGTAACAGGAATGGGTAGGACAGGGATCGGTATTTGGGCTTCATGATCTGTCAGGGGAATAGAAAAGATTAAAAAAAAATCCTTGACGAGATTGCAATATAACAGAATAACACAAAGAAACAAAAGGCATGCCCACAGAGGGCATGTGGATGAGGCAGGACTGTGTTTATCTCCGTGCCCCAGCAGCAATGCCCACACCCACCTTTGTGAAGTTCCAGCGCTGGATGAAGTGTCGGGCGACATCACGAGCTGCTTTGCCGTGCACCACGGAGGAGATGTCGTGCCAGGGCATCCTTGGAGTGGTGTATCTGTCAATGAAGTCTATGGGACAGGAAAGCATGTTTGAACTTCCTCAGACAGAGGACATGAATGTGGAAAAGCACAGCATCCCCCTCCTCAAACTCATGTTTCTGGGACACTGCACCGAGGACTGGGCAGATGACTTATGCAATCACCTGCAGCCCAAGTGTATGGACCATAATGGCATAACTGGCTCTAGAATGTCTCAAAGGGAGTTTTGCTGCTTCTTCCTAGCAACCAAACTAAACCAGCCTCATTACCTCTGGCTCACAAGCAGGAAAAACATACAGTTTGTGACTGAAAAGATGCAGAAGAGCTTGAGGGACTGTAATGACTTCCAGGGTGCGAAGGCACTCACCAGCAAAAGGCTTGTCGAGTTGAACCCAGTCTTTAAAGACAAAGTTGCAGTAGTCTTTTCCATGCCAGAACCTGGTTTCCCCAAGCAGCTCACCAACACCTGTCTTCAAGCTGCGGATGGATCCTTTATCTGCCCCAGGCAAACAAAACAACAAAACATGCTCCAAAGTCACGTCCGACCCTCACACATGGCTGGTGAGAGACTCACAGCCATGGAACAGCACTGGTGGGACCTGCATCCCAGGCAGCTGAAGCTGATTTCTCCCTAGTTTTCCCATTGCTTTCAAGGGATATATATTAGTATTTTTTATTCCCTGTTTAAACATTTGTTATACAATTGGAACAGGTTATGTATAGGAGTCTGTTACCGAAATAAAAAGCAGATGCTGAATTCTCTCCACATGGGACCAAAAAAAAAAAAAAAAAAAAACCACCTTGTAATTGTTTGCCTTTCCACAGTCTTGTGACACCTAAATATTCCCATGGGGCAGAAACCACATCATGTATATCACCTACTTAATACATTTTACTAATGAACTAATTCCACCTTCTCTGCTGGAGGTCTTATTATTTTGACTCTTTAGCAGGGTGTATCTCCTCTAACAGAACTAGACTTTATTAACCTGAATGAGATGATTCAAAAGCTCATGTTCCCTCATTAACTATTGCGAGTTTACTTTGTTTTATTTTGTTGTTTTTCCATATAACAGGGTCACATTTTGATACAATTTTAATGTTGAACAAATGGATCCTGAATTCCAAATTCATGATGATTAAAAATGGTCTAAAATATTGTAGGCATGGATACTCCCTCCTAACAGGATCCCATCTCTACAGTACATATTTTGGTGCAGTGAACTCTTTTTCCTCACTCTTTAAAACACCAAAAACATTGGCCTAGTCCATAAACAGTTATTGATTGTTATTTCCTGACCCTGAGAACAGCCTTCACCTATGATACCAAACACAAGTGCAGTGATTACACAGTAACATGCCAGGACTATAAGCCTCCTCCTAGCCCATCACACCACCAGGTAACCATAAACCCCCTTAGCACAAAACCCCTTTTCAACAGTCAACAAAACACAGTGGCAGCAGCACAAGACAGGATTACACAAAGCAAGCCTTGCCAGCACTGCTGTGACCCACTGAGCCGAGCTGAGCCAAGCCATGCCAAACATGCCATGCAGCAGGTATGCACCACGGCTGCCTTGGGGAGCTGGAGCTTCTAGTGAGAGTCTGGGTGGAGCTGGGGAATCACTGACTTGGCATGCTTGAATGGGAATGGGTGGGACACGTTGTCCAGCCAACACACACTTCACGTGCTGAGTTCTGATGACTGCACAATGACTCATGAATGAGCACAAGTGACCACGGGGAAGACTGCACATCACTTCCATGAAGAAGTGCAAATCCCTTGCTACCTGCCACTACTTTGCAACCAATATTTTATAATTGGCAAGTAATGCCTTAGAGGAAGACACTAGCAAGAGGAAGATGTTCAAGAACTGCTCCGCACTCCTTACCAGAACTCAAAGGCATCTTGCCCAAGTACTGCACTGGACTAGGCCTTTTCAACACCAGTCTGGGATTGAGAACAGCTCAGTGCTCATAACCAGCCAGATCCTGTTTCAGTTGAGTGTCCTTTCCTTGATTTTAATTAGGGGCAAAGGTGGGGGCCCAAGTCCTTGCTCAAAGATAGGTCTGGCAGCAGCCACTCTGCTGTTTCCTCTCTCTGTTTGCATGTCTTCCTGCATCAGGCTTACTTTAAAATATCCAGTGCAGAAATTCCCAATTCCAGCAACAAGCTCCTTCCTGCAGGATGAGAGCTGCTTAAATCATCACATACCAGAGCTATTTCCTCAACTGTTCCCTGCTGTTATTATTGCAAAGATTTTGTTTGGATTTTTTTGTTTGGTTTGGGTTTGTTGTTCTGGTTTGGTTTTTTAATTATTAATTTTTTGTGCTGTGGTATTTGCAGTCTCAGGAGAAGGCTCTTCTGCCAGGATGCCTGCAGAGGGGGGATAAGGATGCTGGGAGAACAACAAGCAGCAAAGGCTGATCCTGGCACCCAACCTAACTCTCACCATAGTTAAAATGCAAAAACATCAGCAGCTAAAGCCTGAAGGGATCCACACATCTGCCTTCCTCCACTTACCCTCCCGAGGCTCAGTGAGCCCCTGTTTGGATTCATTGTGGTGATGGAACATTTTCAGATGGGGCCTTAAACTCTGGATTATATTCGGATGACTTCTAGTGGGGTTAGAGTAACCTGCAGAAAGTCAAGATGCTCTATTCACAGCAAAAACACATCCACTTCTGCTACCCTCACCCTGCTCCTGTCTGAAGACACCTGGCACAACAGGGGCTCAAACAGGACATCAGTTTGCTGGAACTACAAGTGACCAACAGGCAAAGGACCAAACTGAAGACTCATTTTAAACCAAACAGATATCATGAAGTACAATGCCATGGCTGTGTCCTGAGCTGACTGCAAACAATGCTCCAGCAAGGCTTCCTCCACCTAGAAGTAGGAGGAAGATCTACAGGGAGGGATGGAAATTCCAGTAGGTTCCCACTGTGAGCAACATACAGCTTCAAGGAGCTAAGGATGTTTTCAGGAAGGACTCCACACTGGAACAAATGTCAAGCTGATCCTTGTAATTTTATCACTGGAGCTATTTTTAGTGTGGGGAATTAAAAGCTGCATTTAAATATTCAGTTGGTGAATAGTCTCTCCTCTCTAGTAAGTGGGTAAATTGGGAATATTTCCATTTAAGTGAACTGATTTAAACCTAGGTAACAGTAGTCTATGAGAGAGGATTCATTCATTCCTTCCATTCAGAAACATGTTTTGCTTATTATGATAAATGCAAGTTGAAAAATTAGATTCAATTCTCTCTTGCAGGAACAAACATTTTCCAACAACATAAACATTTAGAATCATGTACACTATTATCACATCATCTGATGGCTCATGACAATTGCTAATTAGCTAAATAAAAAATCCACATGAAGCCTTTTGCAACAGCACAAATTTACATATTGACTACACATTGCCATTAGTTAAGAAACTTGTCACTTGTCCTTCCTTCCAAAGAACACATTACCCTAGAAATCACATGAATTTGCACATACACCCACCCACCCACCTCCACATGTGCTTTATATACGTTGTTTAGTTGCACAGCATCACTTACTTGATTCACTGTCGATGCTGCTGACGCTGTCAGCGTGGTGTATGCCATGTTTGTGGAGATGCTTGTAAATACTGAACCTTGAAAACTTTTTGGGTTTTCCTACTCCTTTCATTTTTGTTATGTCTGGGGCATCGTCAGCATTTTTCTCCAACAAGTGGCTTTCTGGAGACAGAACTGGAGTCTGCAGTGGGACACGTTCAGACAATTCTGCTGCAGACTGAAAAGACACAAGGCATGGCTGCAGGTGGTGCACGAAGAGTTTCCCCTTTAACTACAGATTCTCATGGATATCAATGCTCAGAAACAAACACAAAGCAAATTTTCCTCTGTGACAGACACACTTTGGTGGGAAGCAGGCATGCTTTTTGGGGAGAGTCTGTACTGAGGAGGCACTCCACTGGAATACTAGCAGTATTTGATTTCATAAATTTACTATGGATGATTACTCCCCTTGAAAGCCTCATAAACCTAGACCTCTCAGATGTTTAGAGATATGTGGTTGCATACAGAACCAAGTTAACAGAAAGCTCAGAAAACAAGGCAGCTGCTGAGGGTACAACTGTCAAGAATTTTAGAGCACTCTGAATGCTTAGTTTGCATTTTTAGTTAAGTTTTATTAAGAAAAGAGAGGTTGTCCAGAGAAGCTGTAGATATCCCATCCCTGGAAGTGTTCAAGGCCAGGCTGGATGGGGCTTTGAGCAACCTGGCCTAGTGAAAGGTATCCTTGCCAAGGGCAGGGGACTGAAACTAGATGATCTTTGAGGTCCTTTCCAAACCAAATCATTCTGTGGTTCTATGATTCTAAGAATACAGATTCCAATTGTGACTGCTGCTCCAAGCTCCAGGGTAAATTCAGCTGTATGTCACCATGCCCTATCAAGGGTTGGTCAGCATCTAGCCCTGAAGAGTCATTTGATGCCGAGACACTTCCTCCTTCTCATCACTATTTGTCTTTAAACCTTCTAAACCCAACCCTATGCTCAGCAAGAGACACAGCCTGTTCATCCCCACCTCAAACCTGCCATGCAGGTGTTGACCGTGGTCATCAGCTGGAACAAGCTCACTTACTGCCAGGTTGGCTGTGGACACTGACTTCACTGCAGTCATTCTCTTCACGCTGCCCACGTCAGTCAGGCGGTGCTCGTCGTCATCCCACCTGCCATAGGCCAAGTCAATGCCACCCACAAATGCCACAGACTGGTCAACAATGACAAGCTTCTCATGGTGGGCCCAGAGGTACACGGAGGACGATACATGGTCTGGGTGTCTCATCACCTGGGGAGGAAACCAGCACTCATACTTAGCTTGGCTGCTCAATTTAAACCCCTCCACACAGAGAACTGCCTAGTCTTTTTTTGTCTGTTCAGGATGATGGGGAAACACTGGAGTTGTTGCATCCACACAGGCTGCTTAATTACTGAGGCTACTCAATTCCCCCTAGCTGGGGTCAGCTATGGCAGGCAGGTGCTTCCCCATGATGCAGATATTCCCAAACAGCAATAGTTACTGATGTTGGGATAGGTCACACTGACAACAACAGTTTCACAAGAGGACCACAGTCGAGGAAACTGCTACAACAAATGAAATCATGCTTTCAGCAGAGCCGTAATATTTGAGCTTTCAAACACAGGGTCTGCTCTAAAAGAAAACAACATATTGGTGATCTGAGTCACTTCTTTGGTTGTTGCCACCACACAAGTGAAATGAGAAGTTGGCTGTGTTTTTTTCTCCCATTTAAAATCAGCAAGTTGTTTGGCATTTGTTTATAATATTCTTTTTGACATGTGTTCATGGCACAGTAATGTCTATATCTGAGCATACAGTTATATAGTTTAAATTTTTATATTAGAGGCATTAGACCAGCTTCCTGGAGAAAAAGCTACAGAATTTCACCTGTCTGCTCCCAAAACCTGTGACACAGCTAGTGTTTCTCTTCCAGCTACACCTTCCAGACTTGCTGCAAAGCTGATGGTGGACAGACGCTTCCCTTCACTGTGGCAACTGATCAGGGGACTACAAATCTATTATTCTAGCAGTTTGTTAGTCACCCTCACATGTAACATATATCTTATTGCTCATTAAGATGTATATGTCTCTAATTTCAAGAGACTGGATCTAGCCTTATCTACTGGTTTGTCTGCCACAACTCATTTTCCACTCAGTGCCAGAACAGCAGCATAACCGCACAGGACAGCGCAGTGTTGCTCATCTATGATGGCAACATTAACATCCAGTGTTGACTCTCATCATTCATGTTTGAGCAGAAATGCTGAAACGAGACAACACTCTCAAATTGGAATTTTCCATTTGCTGTAACCCCATTAACTTGTCACATGAAATATGCTTCTTGTGAATGAGATGAATAGTTGCTTTGGCAAATGTAAACTAAGTCATTTCATGTTCTATTATAACCTAGAGAAATGAAGGTGCCAGATGTGGTAGTCACGGTATGAGTATGTCTTCTCAGACTATTCCCACTGTAATGGTGGGAAACATTCTTCCTGTTCACACCCAAATACACTGGGGTCAGCACTAGCCATCAAGAACAACTGAATGCAAATGTTCTCCATACAGTTGCCTGGTGTGCAATTACCTTGATGTTTGGATGGAGGTGCATGAGCGTACGCTTGCTATATTCACTGTTGATCCCTAGGGCAAGTTCCACCTCTTTGTACAGCATAACAAAAATTCTCACTCCTTGTTGCTGTTAGAAATAAAAAGGAACACATGGTATGCAGGCACATCAATGGATACAGTCCAATCCCAAAGCAAGGAAGTGCTAAGAGGCAATAAGTGTGTTGGGCCATCTGATGGAAATGCAGACCAAGGTCACTTGCTCTTGATTATGCTCTTCCAGACCCACCATGGAGACCTCACAGCCTGCAAGGACCCATACTGCTCAGGAAAGCCCTTCAGCTTCCCAAGGAGGGCTCAGTACCTGGGTTTGTGTGTGAAGAGCTGAGCTACACCAACATGTCATTTGTACGTTAGCTCCTTTTACACAGGGAAATTAAAGATCATCTTGTTCCAACCGGGCAGGGACACCTTTCACTAGCCCAGGTTGCTCCAAGCCCCATCCAGCCTGGCCTTGAACACTTTCAAGGATCGTATATCTACAGCTTCTCTGGACAACCTGTGCCTGTGCCTCACCACCCTCACAGTGAAGAATTTCATACTAATATCTAATCTATGCCTGCCCTCTGTCAGATTAAAGTCATTCAAAGTTAAAGTCCATGTCCACGTGGACTCCAGCACTTCTACCACAGCAAGAGTTCAAGATTTCCCAGACATGGGACAAATTCTAGCAAAAGTGTTATCACAGGTTGGGTGGAAAACTGAAGTACAGCCCACACTCATAAACCACAAGGTGCTTAGCCTTTCTCATAACTCTAAATTACATCTGTCACATGGAACAGGACACAGGGACAGCAATAGGCCTTTGACCACTCCAGGAACTGGGGCAGTCATAATGCAAGACTGAAGTGATCCAAAACTGGAGAAATCAGAGGATCTTAGATTCATTGAATGGGTTGGGTTGGAAGGGACCTTAAAGCTCCTTTAGTTCCAATCCCACTGCCATGAGCAGGGATACCTTCTGCTAGATCAGGTTGCTCCAAGCCCCATCCAACCTGGCCTTGAACACTGCCAGGGATGGGGCAGCCACAGCTTCTCTGGGCAACCTGTGCACAGAGCCTCACCACCTTCACAGTAAAGAACTTTTTCCTAATATCCAATGTAAACCTACTCTGTTTCAATTTGAAGCTATTTTTCAGTTTGAAGCCATTGAAATCTGAAGGATCTACCCTTTTGCCTCTGAGCTCTTCTAAACCCAAACAGAGAACACAAATCAAAACGTGTAGTTTTCTGAGGCCATCTGATACGAAGCTTGGCCTGCTTTAACTCCCATCTCCACCAAACTAAGTGGTGCAAACACTCTAGTCCCAGTATGACCCTGTAACTGGGTGTGCACGTGGGGCTCTCTGCTGGGTGAGGGTTGCAGCTGGAGCTCACTTACTGCTTTCCGCTTGAGGATGCAGTCCAGCCGCCAGTGATTTCCTTCCACAACAGGTCGTTTCATGAAGATTTCTGGGCTCAGCCTAAGAAAATAAAGGGGTGGAAAAAACACAGCATATGTAGTCTGCAAACAAAGCATTGGCCCAAATAATCAACTTGGGAAGCAAAGAAATCAAAGTTTAAATAAAGTGGATGTGAAGGCTCATATGCCAGAGTGATGGATTCTCCAATATCCTGCTCTTTGTTCTTTAATAACAGAGCATTACAGAGAGCAAGGGACATGTCCAGCACATTCATCTTAGTATTCAACAACCCACGAGACCAAGTTTAACAGTGATGTATAAATTTGGAAATTTGGACTCTATCTGTGAAAGAAAGATGTGACAAAAGAAAACCCCAAGGCAGATTTGAAACAAATGTGTAGACATAAAAAATAAATAAGAGTGGGATTTCAGTTCTCCTGGTACTTAGGCTCTCTGAGCAGCATAGATTTGTGCTGAATTTTCCTTGCTGCCTAAAGACAAAGCAACAGGATCTCTCAACAGGACATTTTATTGATTCCTAGCTTTAAGGATTACAAGAAATAATTAAGCAATCTCATCTAACTCCTGCAAAGCAAGGTGACAGAATTTCATTCCTTTACTTTTGTACCAAGCATGGGAACTTGTGCTTGGATAAAGCATACTGCTACATCCTAAAAACATGCTTCTGTTTTTATACTCCAAGTTCTGGAATTTCATGATACATCAACAATTGTTTGAATAAAACATTAAGTAAGAGACAATGGATTTGAAAAATGGTGCACTTAAATTGCCACCTGATGTTGCATGTGGGGATTCAAAAGCATTGGGTTTACCTGTGGTCACAGTAGGAAACAGGTTTACCCCAGTAAATGCTAACATTGGATGTAGTTTTCTCATAATAATTTTCACCTAAGAATTAATTCTCCCAGTTCCTACAGGTACTGCATAAGGTTCATTTTACAGATGGAGAAAGAGCACAGATTATGAGCCAGATTAACTTCCACGAAGACATGACATGGGCAGCCACAGTCGGCACCCAGCCAAGGAACACCGCCCAAGTCTGTGAGAGCATCCTTTTCCTGCCTCAAATAGGAACTACAGCACTGCAAAAACATTTTGAATCACTAGTTTAGTGGGCAGAGCTAGGTCCTTCAGCAGCCACACAGCTCAGAAAGGGTGACAAGACCCCTCTCCTCTGGTCCATTTAAGAGCAGACCAAAATCACACACCCCCAAGATGCTCTCATTGCTGACATGAGGCTTCCCAAGTCAGTGAGGAGGAGCTGAAAAGAGGGTCCCATGCAGGATCCCATGGCAAGAGCACTGTCAGAGGTGTTTGAGCATCTCTGCAACACATTTGTGCCCTTCAGGTTTGCAGTGATTTACACTCCTGATGAGCACCTCAAGCCACAACATTTGCAATTCAGGTAGTGCCTCCATGCAATTTCAGGCCTTTCTGTGGAAGGAGACAACCAAGCTGTTGATTTGCAGCATGTGCTTTTGCTGCCAACCCTCCTGAAAAGGCCTTTGAATACAACACAAGGAGAAGTTTGGGTGTGCTGCCAAACCATCTGGCTGCACGGCGAGCTGCCATACTGTAGGGCCTCCGAACAGTGCCGCATTGTCAGGAACATCCCAAGAGAGACAACTGGTCAACATCCAAATACGTAAGTACAAACCACCAATCTGTGATGAAAATTTCTTCCTTCGCAGCTTCCATGGCATTTGCGACATCTTCAAAGTACCACTTTGCATTTACATACCTGCAAAAGCAAACACAGAGTGCAGATTTATGTTTCCTCCCCTTCACTAAACAGAGTGCATAGCTGAAGACCAATGGGGTTCTGTGTTAATGCCATTTACATCCTCTTCTCAAAAGCAAACACAAACCTAATTTCAAGAATTAGGACAACAGACAGGGAGAATTTCATGCTGTTATTAGTAGCTTGATGAAACAGCACAATACAAGACTATTTAAGTGCCACTTGGCACTTCTGCCAACCATACAATATTCCTGGGCTTTGCCTGATGTGCAAGCAAGGTCTGGCTCTCAGGAAAAGATGGCAGAGTGGTGTTTGCTTTGATTTATGGAATATACTCAGGCAGTGGTTGCTGCAAGGCAGGAGCTGCAGCAAGAGCACTATGAGGGTTTGCTTCCAGCTAGAATCCAGTTTTTGAGGTGCTTCTGGGAATGGATTAGTGCAATCAGGTAATGCTGCAGACCAGAGGATTTCTCATGGAACTGCTGTGTGCATAAAGCCCAATCACCCTCAGACTATACCCAAATTTGCATTTGTTGATTCTTTTATTCTCTTATCCTTACAATGACAAATACCCAACGCGTTCAAATCCGAATGGAACTTGATGCTGCAAAATGCTATTAGCTGTGACGCAAAGCCCTAACAGAAGCAGAGTGCTCCTTTCACCAGCACTGCTATTCCCTTCCTGGTGAAGAAAGCCTCATTTTTTTGCAACTTCTCTAATTATCAGTCCCCACAGCTACCAAATGCCCCCAGCTCTATCCATCAGGGCTGGGGTGATGCAGGCAGGTGTGGTGCGTGCAGGTAACAGCACCCACAGCACAGAGTCACTCACAGCCTTGCCACAGTGCTCACCACTTGGCCAGTGTGTTCTCCCGCACAGCCGCGTAGGAGCCGAAGCGATGCTCCGTGAGAAAGTCCTTGCCGTGTTTCCGAATGAACTCGTCTATGCCCTGCCTCCACCACTGGGCATGTCTGTAGCTGTTACACTTCAAAATCAGCGACCTATAAAACAGAGGATGCACAGGGCATGATGCTGAAGCCACTTAGATTAATTGGGCTGCTCCTCGCTGTCTACTCACGTTGATAAATGCATCTGCACCAGTCATACTTTATTTAAGCATAAAGTAAGAGATTTGCTTTGCTGTTTTGTTTGCACAAAGAATACACAGCACTGAGCTGCTCTGAGTGACTAACAGTATTGCACTGCCAAGGACAAAAAAATACCCAGATTTAAATTAATAGCGTCAGCTTAACTTGGGAGTTGGAGCCAGCTAATGTTGTATTTTTTAAGAGATGAATTTATACAGTGAGCTAACATAAAAACATTAAGTATCTCTTTATGCCCACTAGCATGTCTTTTGGTTAATACTCCGCTGGGATGCAGAACACATCCCTACCTGCAGCATAAAAGGAACAGAGTGCCTAAAAAATGACCTAAGCAATTGCTGCCAAACCAGACTGTGCAACTTAACATGCACCATGCCCTCAGGCCCCAGCAATAACTGCAGAGATGGACAAACA
The DNA here is from genome assembly GCF_000695815.1 of Acanthisitta chloris. Taxonomy (NCBI): domain Eukaryota; kingdom Metazoa; phylum Chordata; class Aves; order Passeriformes; family Acanthisittidae; genus Acanthisitta; species Acanthisitta chloris. The sequence continues at coordinate 30,613 of NW_008686122.1, read as the reverse complement.
GCAGCCTAGGCTCCAAATGCCTCATTAAGACATCGGAAATGATAAGCATTAAGGGCCAAATCCCCAGCAGGTCTGAGCACACCAGCAACAGCCACCCAGGCCAAGCCCTGCGGGAAGCTGAGCTGTGCCATCAGCCTTGTTAACCCCTCCTGGAGAGGAGCATCGATTCCTCCTTAGAAAAGCAAAAGCAAACTAAAAGGGGCTAAACAAAGTCTGTTTTCTTACCTAGAGAGATTGTCAATCTGCAACCCGTATTTAGTTTCTGTTTCTTTCTGGCCTATCTTGATGTTGAATTCCTTATCGACCAGCAGGACAAAGGAAATGGCCCCAGAGTCAGGCTTCATGTACATCAGGAATGAGTCCTTCACCACCAGCCACCTGTATGGGCACAGCAACTAGGTCATCTGGATTTCACACCCATGCCAGTCAAACCATCAGTCATAAATAAAGCCAATAAAATTGAAAAGTGCTTCTGTCAAAACAAGTGCTAATCATTTATCAGGGAAAGCAGAGTGTTCAACTAAATGGTAAAATTTCTTCTCAGGAGTTACCACCAGGGGATGGTTTTCTTGAGCAGAAAAGTGAACTTGGGTAATGAGTTTTTATTCAGTATAGGACTTCTAGATTTATTTATGTAACTTCTTTTTAGGAGTCTTTGAACACAGAGGTTTCCTTATCTACCAAAACCTGTGATAACCTCCCTGGTCATAAACATTCCAGCACTAGGTAGACATGCAACAAGGATTCCTCCATCCTGAATTTTATCCAGCTTGGATGCTATATGGGAGTTATTTCACATTTCTAACATTAATTCTGATGCTAGGATCACTTTCACTCCCATCAAAATACATGAACGAGGCATTTTGGAAAGCTTTTATTGCCAAGCAACAGGCACCCTGTTAGAAACACATGCTGGAGATGACCGGCAGGTTTTACATAAATAGTGTAGCCTGAAGGCAACTCTGGGGGAAAAAGCCCACATTTTTTACTGTGAATGGCACTTCTAATTTTTCTCCCCTGCGGCGTAGCTGGGGTAACCAGCCCCCTCTGTCCCACACAGGTCTCCATCACCAGACCTTCGCCTCATTCTTCTGCACACTCAGGAACACACAAAGCAACAGAAAACACTGCAAAAATCTGTTCATTCTTGTATCTTTAGTAACAGCCTCAGCTCCTCATCTAGTTCAGATTCCATCAGTTTTTCTTTCTTTCAGGGCCCTGAGTTACCCGATATCACCTCTCACTTGGTGCTAAAATACCTCCCCTCCCTATCTGGCCCGTAATTTCTCTCCGAAACATTCCACAGGGAACATTTCCAAGTGTTCCTCTATCTGTTTTCCTACGTGCCTGAGTAGTCCTGCCTCTGCCCATTCACAGCATCACCCACTGTCCTCCTCCATGTCCTAAAATCCTTCATTTAAATAATCTTCTCTGGGAAATATTACTGTTATTTGCTTATTAATTGATGCATATGCTGTCAGTCCCAGCAGGCTGTGGCAGGGATTTGGTGCCTCTCTTGTGTTACTCTATACATGATGCCACTCAAACACTTCTCCCACCCCCTTTTTAGGCTCTAAAGGAAAATGGAGATCCATCAGAGCTCAATGTGCTACTTGTCCCCACTAAAGCTTGAGCTCTGCATAACGCAGGGAAGAGTTAACTGAGGAGTATCAAGAGGAAAAGGCTTTTTTCTCCCATAAAAGAGAAAAAGAATTGGTGACAATTTAATGATCTGACCTGAAGGAAGGTCACGTCTTTATCTCCTTGTGCATTAATTATAGAGATCTTCTGTAAAATTACATTAAAAAGTGTTGGAAAGACTATGAAAAAATTAGGACCTTCTCCTCACAAGAATGCAGAAAAGTTTTGTCGGAAAACAGAATTGTTTAAGTTAAAACTAGTGACAGCCTATGGACTGTGCTAAAATCCAAAGGTAGATAATGCTTGGGGAAGCTCTATCAACCAAGAAATTGTTGCTGTTGGGCAGATATGGACTACTTGGATTTTCAAAAGGAATGATTTGCTGGGAAGGACATGCTCCAGGAAATATCCCCTGTATTTTTTGGATGCTAGCTGGTAACACATGTACTTCCCCACAGCACACATCTCCCTATGCTCCAGCCCTGGACAACACCAAGATCTAACACAGAAGGTAAAGGGACAGGAACAGGTAGTTAAGTCTGTCCCCAGCAGGAAGGGACATGAGAACAGGGTGGCTTGTGAAAACTCACATGAAAACCCCAGGATTTAAGTACCTGCACTAATAAGGCAATGTATTTAATGCCAAGGTTCATTGCACTAAACAGGGCTCCTTACTGCTGCAGGTCATGTCTGATTTAATCCCATCCTGAAGCAGTGCAGGGAGTGTTTCGATTAATTGATTTTCATTTTGCAAATTGAGGAAGGGAAGCTCAGAAAACCAGGCTGAAAACTGGCTGGGGCAGAGTCATCAGCCACACATTCCCTCCTGGAGGCACAGAGCCACCAGTGCTCCCGCAGCAGGGAAAGCTGGGCACAGAACAGGGAGTATTGCCATTTCTTCCAGCTCATAGGAAATCCCAATTTTCCTCAAGAGCAACATGTTCCTTCTATGAACAACAAAGCAGAAGAAAAAACCCACCACACAGGAGGGTGAGGGGGGAACAGCCTATGGACCTCATAACCTGAATCTATGGCTTTTGTAAAAAAGTAAGAATTTTGGGAGGAGAAAAAGACAAATGAGGGGTGTTTTTTTTGTGTGCCTGCAGAGCACATGGCATCCCCACCTTCACCTGCCCCAGCAGTACCTTTTGGACCAGCGGTAGCACATCCTTCCTTGGCCACAGCAGTTCAGGCCAGGGATGCGGTGGCCCCCGGAGCGCTTCATGATGAATCCTTCTCTGCAAGGACACAAAGAGGATCAGGGTGGGTGACATGGCTCACCTGGCGCTGCTTGCTGCCCCACCAGCCCCTGTGCTCACAGATGGCTCCTGCCACCTCTAGCCGTGCCTGAGCAGCCCCTGTGCCATGCCCAGAAAGTTGGAAGAAAGACAAAAAAACTCCACCCCAGAATGAAATAATGCAGATTTAAGAAACACAGGGCCCTGGTTTGTAGCACAGGAAGCAGAACAACAAGCAGGTCAATGGGCTGCAAGGAGGGCAGGGGAGAAACCAATCAGCCCGTGAGCTGCAGCCACATCTTGCAAAGCAGCCCATTCTCAAAACAATTTCCCCAAATTGTAGCATATCTGTCTGAACAGTAATAATTTTTTCTATCTGGATGGTAAAATATTGTGCAGTCAGTTACTGGTGAGAAAGGAAAGATAATAACTTGAACAATACTTATTAAAAAAGCTGTGCTCTTGGTGAATCATAATTCACGAAGTCCCAACTCACATGCCCTTTGGTCCCAGGTCGTGGATGAATGACAGCTGGCTTACTCCAATGAACTCCATCTGGGAAGAGAAAGAGATTCCCCCATCTTTCATACTCTGAAATCCAAACGCTTTGCTTCATTGAGGTTAATCATAAAGAGAACCTACAAGATCCTGAGCAGAAGATACCCACCATCACTTAAGCATCTTCAAGACCAAGAAAAGTAGTTTGGTTAGGTTTTGTGTTTGGTTATTTTAGATGTGCTTTGGAAAACACATTTCAGGCAACCAGGACAATGAAGCTCAAATGTATCATAGGGACCCACCAGTATCCTCCCTCCTGGATCTCTGGCTGAAGTGAGGACTCCAGTTTGACACTGTCTGGCGGTCTGTGTGAACTTGTCTTGGCTGCCTGAATGTTCTCCACCCTGCAGTGACCCTCACAGAAAACTGGAAAGGAAATAATGACATGTGCCCAGAGGTAGGAGCACCCGATTCACTTTAAGTCCCCTACCCCATGGACACACATCCCATGGGGGTTTAGGCCCTCAACTCACAAGCATCCTCCAAGACCACTACAGCAGGTCACACACCACTGCCTCATCTGGCCCCAGGAGCCAAAAAACTTATAGGAAAGCCACAATGGGGCAGGAGAAGAGCAAATTCAAGTCCCAAAATCCAGCAACCTCTGTCCTTGTGGCTCTCTCTGCTTCAGCAGGGACTGCAGAGGAACGTAACGGCGAGCAAAGTCGGTGAGAAAGCACAGCATGATTACATTCACCTCTAAAAATAGGACACCAGGCAATTTCGACCAAGCGGGCTTTTCTTGGCACAGCAGGACATTCCTGGCAGTCTGCTGGTTACAAGCCCAGGGCCCCATTAGCAGTGAGAAACACCTGCCCTGGGCATCCCATGCAGGACAGGGCTTTGGAAGGAACAGCCCTGAGAAGGAGCTGCCTTGCACAGCAGAGGTTTGTCTACACCCAGGCAGTTTTATTTATTATCACATAAAGCTGTCCAAGTGCAGGAAGGTGCTGAAGGCAGGGTGAAGGAAGACATTGCTGTCCCCTTTGGCCAGGCAACAAGCCAGAGGGAACCCTCTAACCGCACGTTTTTGGCAACAAAGTCTGCTGGGACTGCAGTGAGAGCTCAGCCTATGCTCCTGACTGCAGTCAGGACAGGAGGCAGCCTCAGAGCCAGCTTCAGGCCATGCCCACCCATGCCCCACAGCAGCTCTGGTGCCAGCACCCAAGAAGAGTTCCCCTCCAAGGTGGCCACCATCACCTGCTCTTTGGCGAACCAGCCTCAGGGCCCTCATCGGCAAAATCTAATGTTGCACAAGAATGACATGGGTGGACCCCTAAGTCTTGGGGACATTTTCAGACACTAAGGATCAGTAAGTTTGGGGCAAAAGTCTATCTTGCCATTATGGTGAGGCCAGCTCAGGCTCCCTTCCCAATACCATCACTTATTCACACAGAAACAGCAGCAGGACAGAAGACCCTTCTACCTCCTCATGCTCTGCTGTTCCTGGGACCTTCCCAAAAGTCTCATATCAATAAGGCCATGGAGGAGAACAAAAGACACTGTTGTTTTCCTCTGAGTAGCTCAAGGACATAAAGTAATCTCTATTCTGTAGAGGCAAATGTAATGCTCTCATTTTTGGGTGATTTCAGCCTGTTCTCAGAAATTGGTTAGAACAAGTTATTCCATACTTTTACCCGCTATTTGTTATCTTTGCTCTCCCTATGTGTTCTGGAAAAACACCAGGTGTGACCTACAAACATTTCAGCTGTTTCTGCAGCGACACTCAGAGCAGGGTGGGAAGCCCCTGAAAACCCAGGGTACCCTACAAGTCCTTATCAGAGGTCCCAAGTGAAATCTCAGGCCTGCTCTTTGCCTGGATCCCATTTTAATTTCTTCAGAAAATGGCTGGCATTCCTCATTGGACAAATCAGAACCCCAGACATCTCTCTCACAGCAGGCAGACACACAAAAAAAGCATATGAATGTCAAACCCCTTTGAAAATGCTGGCTGGGACCAGAAGGCTGGCAGCAATTTGAGGAGCACTGCATGCAGAGGAATAATTGTCCTCAAAGAAGCAAAAAGGAAAACCAGGAGGAAAAAATTACTTGCAGAAAGAGAACTATCACTACCTAAAAAAGAAAGAAAGATTGTCTGGCAGCACAGCAACCTTCTCTTCAGCCAAGGAGTCTTCGCATTGGCAGTGACGGCAACAGGAGCCCATCCAACATGTTGATCAAAAAAACAGCCCTTAAATAAATTCCTCCAGATAGAAAGAAAATTCCTCAGTGCAGTGCAAAATATCTGATGGAATGATTTATTGTTTTGATTATTGCTGCACTGGCTATTTTTACTGTTCCAGTGCCTTTCACCCGAGGTGCTCATCGTTCACAGAGAGACTGAGAGGGGCAGGAAGAGCAGCCAAGCACTTTCATCTCCGTCACATCGGAATTCCTGCACTGCCCAGCTGCCTCCCCAGGAGCTGGCACCCTGCTCTGGTTTCAGAGAGATCTGCAGCAGAATGTTTTAAGCATGAGATACAGGCCTAGAGAATGCAGCTTCAATGACATTGTTGTAGCAATAAAAAGGAAAATACACACCCAGACGGGAGCATCAGCTGCAGAAGGACAGGCTATGAAAGGTGGAGAACCAGCTGCAAGGTGCGTGAACCATGGCTCTAAACCATCCTGTTCTGCCAGCAATGTTGAGCATACATGATGTATGTAAGTAAAAATTTCATAAAGCATCTGCATTTCAGAAAGAATTCAGCAGCTCCATGCTGGGGTTTCATTTCGACTCTTGTTCTTAATTTAGTGGGTTAAAAACCCTATAAAGAACTAATTAGCACTGGTAGCTAGCAATAAATGGAATTACACACTCTACAGAATAATACATTCAGTAAAATTTCTTACACAAAAAAATGGCTTATACTAACCAAAATTGAAAAAAAACCCCAAAACTAAATGTGCTGTATTTCAAGTGCAATAACTAAAAATACCGAAGGGTTGGGCAGGGACCTTCGCAGAGGTTTGTAAATCCAAGTGCCATATCAGAGGCAAACAAACAGCCACTCACATACCTCAGCTGTACACTGCACTGCTTTCACTAAAGATGAGGCTTTTACACTCACTCAAGCTCATGCAAAATGTTGCAGACACACACTCCAGTTAAAACAAATCTAATTTTCTATTTTTTTTAGGCATCTTTCAACTATTGCAGCTCATACAAAAAAAATGCAAAGGTCCAATTAATAGATTTTTATCTGGAATCCAATCAAGCCCTAATATTTTGGGGGCTATATTCCTCCAACTTCCATTTTCAAGTAAAAAGTGTGGACAATTAACACACAGATTCCCACAATGTCCATTTTAATGGTAATTGTGTTGAAGCTCATCAGCCCAGAAGTCCTATAAAAGGGTTTGGAAAGGACTAGAAGACTTGAGATTTAATCATACATCACATAACTAAAATTTTAAAAAAGCATAGATGAAAAGCTAGAGGATGTACAACCTCTACAATGCCATGTGGTCCCCATGGACCTGATCCTCAACCCACCAGAGGCTTTAGGTCTGCAAAACCACTACAAGCTTGACTTGCAGGCTCAACAGTCCTAGTGCATGGCACATCCTCCAGACAGTGTATAAAGTATTTTGTTCTCACTGACAAGTAATAAATTAACCACAAATGCAAAATAAAACAAGTAAAAAAAGCTAATTCATTAAATTGTGCAGCTCAGATGTAAAAAACATCTCCTTAGAGACGCAATTGAGCCAAGCAGGCCCTTCACACGGACCAAGGGTTACATCAAACTTGTCATTGCAACTCCATGTCTGACTTTACAAAGAGTTTAGCATTTTAAAAAAATTCTAGTGTATGGATTTGATGTGAGGAACACAGAGGAGTCAAAATGTACTCCAAGATTAAGACAGTTACACTATTTGTCAGTGACCAGACAAAAGACTTCTCAGCCACAGGAAGAGCAAAGCTCTTATTTTGTTCTCAGGAGGACAAAACAGTTCCAAGTAGAGTGCCAGAAATCTTCACTTTAGTCTCTAGTTTGAGAATGGTGGGGGTTGTTTTGGTGTTTATTTTAAAGGAAGCACTTTTCTCCCTGTGCTTTCTCCCAGCCATCGCCTGCAGGATCCGCACGCCATCATTAGCAGCAAAGTCCTCACTGAATGCTTCACTGCAGCCAAATCCAGTGAAAGCCAACAATAAGCTGAGAATTTATGTGCAAAGTGACATCTGGCTCTGGGGGCTGGGGACAGAAGGGCGATTCAGCACAGGAGGAGAGGAGCACCCCACAGCTGCCTGGGCAAGGCAGGACTGCTTGTCTCCTCACCTGGCCCCACCACGGCAGCCTGCCTCGAACCACAGCCTGGCCAAAGGATCACCCACGTTCTTACATGAGCAGAAATGCTCCAAAATATTTGAATAAAGCAATGCCTGCCTAAAAGTGACAAGATGGATCCACACTGTAAAATAACTCTCCCCCGCTCTGCATATGCTGCTGATCAAAATTGCCAAGTTATCCCGATCTTGCTATTAGAACAAAAGATGAGTCTTTCCACACGCAGACTAACACAGCTCTTGACTGCACTGGACTTCAGCTCCACAGCCTGTACCTAAAAAAAGCACTCTAAGGAATACAGATCCCTCAAACTGAATCTGAAGATTTCTTGCCATCCAAACCACAACGACCAACCCCAACGGGCACTTTGACACATATAACAAGCAGTGCACAACACACTGAGCACTGCAATTGAGCACACACAGATTTTGGGCATGACATCCATCTACAAGCTGCCCAACATCTCTATGCAACCGAAATCTTGCAGAAAAGAAGAATATCTGCCAACAACAACAACAAAAGTGGAAGAAAAGAACTGGCTGCTACAGAAACCCTAAGTTCAGGCTGTATTTCTGGCTTGTTTGAAAAACAAGTGTTTCCAGGTACCACCCTTTGCTCAGAAATGTCACTAAGCTCTGCAGCTACTCAGAGCGTGAATCAGATTTTGCTGATAATACAAAAGACAGAGTAACACAGTCATTATGCAGCCAAAAAAAGGGGAAATAAATTACCATCCCCAGGAGATGTTACAGCTGCAGCTGACAGGTGAGGACTACCGCAGAAACATTTGAGGATGGGTTTCAAAAGAAATATTTTTGCTTAAAATAGGCCTGAAGCTGGATTTGACATCTCTCCTCACTTCAAAAGGACTACTGACTTGGGGAAATAAGCCAACTACCATCTCCCTTTGGAGCTGCCAAATTACCTGCAGAGGTGAATGAGTATCACACACACAAACTCAACATCACCAATGACCAGCGAAACTGCACAGAATAGGAACCTGAGACAAATTTGCACCCAGGACCACACACAAAGCCCAGACTGAAGGAGTACCACAAATATGGTTTGAACTCTGATTGCTTAAATATTTAAAACATAAGCTTATCATCTGAAACACTTTGCAGAATTAAACAGAACATGCTACATCATACATGTACAACCAGTTGCCTAGACTGGACTACCTTGAGGAGGTTATCACTGTGTAACACCAGTGACCTCCAAGACTGAGCCATTCACTCTCCTCCTTTGGTTTTAATCATATTACATCCCTGTTGGAGAAATCAGCTAAGCCAAAATGCTTGCAAAGTGGCTTCAAAATGCATCTTGCATAAGATGCAAGTCTTCTTCCAATGAATTCAGCATTTGTAAAGTGAATATTCTTTAGGTAAGCAAACTGATTTCTACTTACTGTTCCGTGGTAGTTCCTGTACAGTGGCATTTTCAGGATACTTGTCAAGTAATCTTCCAGCTGTTTCTACAATTAAAATGTTGAAACTTTAGATAGGATGTGGAGGTTTTTCTTGAAAGTTCCTGCAATCCAACTGTTTGGCATTAGGAAGCAATCAAGAAATCAGACATGTTTTTTGGTGTGAGTGGATAAATAAATGCATTATTATGTGATCATGGGGTATTATAGCTCAGCATCATAAACAGTTTGGTCACAGGTTGTTTACTGTTCACACACCTGTGTTTGTACCTTCTACCAGCAGACCTGTTCCCTGGCACTGTCACTGTGGAGGTCAACTTTCTTGACTTGAGCCTGTGTCAGAACAATTTTAAATACAAAACCCGCTATTTCTGACCCCCCACAAATTAGCTTTGTGAGAAAACAGCCTCAGAGGCAACTGAGAGAGCCCATTTCACCAAAACACCAGGCTCACGGGGTGAGGAACACAGTGACCATGCTGACTTGTCCCAAAGCCATGGAGATGGCAGTGGCTGGGAGAGGAGAAGAGAAGACACCATTATGGGAAAGATAATCTCTTCCCATCCTCAGAGTAATTGGGCAGAGAGCAGATTAAACTGTCCATGCAGGACACAAAACAAACTGAAAAGAAACAAATGCCACTGGGACCTTTGACCTCAGCACTGACACCACAGCACTGAGCTCCCCAGATGGGCAGTGGGGATGTACATCCCCATGGTGAGAGCAGTGGGATTCCCACAAAGAAACCAAGAAAAAACAGATCTAGAAAACATTTTTCTTCCTCTTTTAAACCAACATCACTGCCTTGAAATTTCACATACATCAGTGAAGCCATGCACAGTGGGGAGGGTTATCTGCACAGCACAGCTATGAGATACAATCTTTTGGGCCTTGAAGCTTCAGCAGCTGAAAGCCCTGGTAGGGAGGGAGGGAGCAGCAAAAAGAGAATGAGCACAGCCTGAACAAGCATGGGTTTTTATAGACTCTTTTTTTTTCCCCCCGTGCAAACAGCAAAGCTGCAACGAAGAGGTAGGAAGACATCCACCCTCTCCATGGAAGGGCCCATCTGTTAACATCTGATGAAGTTACACAGAACACGTGTACCTCAGCTAAAATTACCCATGTTGGCATTGAGAGCTTGACTGTCATCTCCTTTTTCAGAGGGGACAGGACTGAAATCTCTCAGATTTTGATGGCCGTGGGGTTGCCTCCATCACACAACTTGAGGCTGTGAACTACTTCTTCTATCTTTAAATTGGAGCAGGTGGGAGGAGGGGAACCACCACTACCAGCATCGTGGTTCTCCTCAGCTGCAGAGGAAAACTTGCCTGTATGAACCCTGGGAGAAGCATCCTCATCACTGCACAGAGGAGAATTTGACATTAAAACTGGACTTGTCAAAGCCTAAGTTTGTCCAACAAAATACTTTAATCGTAGCAAACAAGGGGTTTGATAGCATGTGGCTTTGCTAGCAACCTGCCCGGCATCTCTGCACCTCAGCAGTCACCCCAGAGCTTCCCTCTGGCCCCCAAACTGAGCAGGGTGCTTACCCTCCTGCTAGAGAAATGCTCCTCCCGCACTGTGCTCTCCGCAGTGTGCGGCAGACTCGGCATCTGCCTCTGTTCTCCCCTTTTGATGGATTGTCTTCTCACTGTGTGACTGGAAGGAAAAACAAACCCCAACATCAAGTCTCAGCGCCGCGAGTGTGTGCTGCAATACATAACCCTCTTTCTGCAATGCTTTTATTTTTCCTATCCAAGCTCTTAAAAACTGAGATGGGTGGGCAGGATAGCAAGAAAAAAGGCAAATGTTGATTCATTTAAGAAGTCAGCGTGCTCCAACTGGTTCATAAGCAAAACACAACACAGATGTCAGAGTTTGATTTTTGAGGGTCACCTTTTGCCCTTGTAAGGAACTGGAATCTACACCCTATTTTTCTGGCATTATGTTCCTCCAGTTCTTAAACCCTTGTAACTTCACCTTTCCTATCATCTCCCAACATTTCTCCACACCAGGAGGCTCTTCCTGACCTAGAGCACTTCTCTTTCCACTTCTTTTCTCTTTCGCTTTATGTTTCCAGACACCTTGAGCACCAAGGCCAGCTGGGACAGGGATAACCATCCATGGCAGGGGCCCCTATACCTCCCACATCCAGCCCATGCTGTTAGAAAGCCACAGTGCACCAACAATTTCCAATAGCATTAGCATAACCCTTCCCCAAGTTCAAGGCAAATCCAGCTCAAAAGCTGATGACCTGGGAGACATTGTTTTCTGCGTCAGCAGAGAGATGTTTGCATCACTTAGATTATAGCTGTTAAAAACACAGATCAAATATTTTCTACTATAGCTGCTAAATATTTATAGACACTGAATTCTTCTGCCTTCTCCTCCTTACAGCAAAGTAAATGGGATTGGTGAAATCAAACAGAAGAGAAAAGTTCACATCCTCCCCAAGCCCACTGTGTCTGCAGGCTGCACACTCACCTCCTGGTAGGGATAGGGATGCGCACGAAGGCTTTGTACCTCAGCAGCTCCCTGTGAAACTCCTGGAAGTGTTTGAACTTCCTTTTCACCTGCCAGGTGAACTCTCCATGGGTCAGCTCGATAGTGTAAACATTGGGGCTTGGTACCTGCAGAGAACACCACAAGGGATGCAGCTGTGAAATAAGTCCTTTTCCTATGGCTGCTCATCTAAAGAGTACTAATTCAATTTATTTAAGGATTATTCTGTCTCGTGATTTCTTGTTCTCCTTTATTAAATTTTATAAACAAATAGCTAACCTTCTCTCTTAAGCGTTTTCTGAGACACAGGCATTGCAGCTCCCTCAGCCCATGAACAAGCAGAGACAAAATCAACCCACAAACAGCATTTTAATACAGTTCTACAGAAACTAAATGAAATTTTTGGAAGTTCTGACCTTCTTAGTGGAAGTAAAGCGTTCAACTTCCAACACACGCACTCGGACAGGACATCCCGTGAGGTATGTCTGTGTGCCTGGCTCCTTGAACCCACGGGTGTGATAGATGGCAGAGAAGGAAATGCACGCTGGAAGGAACACAAACTCTGTTAGCTCAACAGCCTTGCAACAATCAACGAGAGCAGGAAAGCCAGCAGACAGCTGCAATACTTTGACACAGGAGTGTTTACATGGCAGTGTTAATTCCACCAAAATATACCAAGTTTTATTGAAAAGAGCACGAAGACAAGCTTTCCCACAAGGGATTTGACTTGAAAGAGCCTCCTGGTCCAAAACCAGAGTCAAAGACTAGGCAAAACCCCTGAGGCAGTACCCTATCTGTCAACAGATTACTAAATCCAGGCAGGACATGGGGTGAGAACACACAGGCATCAACTCACCGGTGCCCTTTGGGTCATTTAGCACGTCTGAGTCCACCTCCTCCCCCTCGATGTGGAGCTCCCTGGTGTCCAGGCTCTCGATGATGTTACTCATGTCTGCAGCGATCTTCTTCAGCGTCAATGTAGCTGCATCACTTTCATCTCTCAGAGACATCTCAGAGCCCTGTGCTCTGGAGCCACGGGGCGCTGGGGAGCAGGGACAGGCAGGGCTGTTATGCAACACCTTAGCACAAGGAGGTCAAGGGAACCCCCTAGCAGCAGTGGCCTCCTCATCCCTCCAGCCCCTTACCCAGATTCATCCCAACAACCTCCACCTACACACCCGATGCCAAGTGTCCAAGCCCTACAGCTACAGGAAACCACTGTCCTGCAAAAAAAGCACAGGTAGATTCAGGCTACAAGGGAAGATTCCCCCCAATGCCAGTGTCCACAGGATTCATACACTCTGGTTGTACTTTAGAATGGAAAATATGGAGCATTTCACTTTCCAGCTACAAAAACCTGAAAGGAGTTGCTTGTGTTTTAGGATAACAAAGGGAAAGCAAGGAAGCTTCTCCATCAACTCGCCTGATCATCTCATCTATCTCTGTAATGATGAGGGACCAGAAAAAGCACAAACCATATTAATGCCTGGCCAAATCCCAGACTTAATTCACACGGTGCTATGTTTCCCAGGTCAGGCTGCATGGAGAAAAAGCTCACTCAGAAAATCAGGAGGCGTTTTTGTTATGTGTCCTTCCTTTGATTGAACTAGTGATACAAACTCCTGGCATTATCAAGGTTTCCTCTATTTCTATGCACCTTACACAATTGCCTGTGGTATCTGTGTGTCTTGTGCTCTCCCACAGCTCCATCCTCTCAGCAGGCTCAAAAGTTACAGCTGTAAAGGTTCCTCTCTGGGGAGCAGAGCAGGGTCAGGGTCACCCTGATGCCCACAGAAAGCCTAGGAGCAACGCAGATGGATGCTGCAGTTTGTCCTTGTGTTCACCCCTCCAAAAGTCCTCTGGGGTGCTTGCATCCCTCCAGTAGCCCAGGTGGCTGCAGGGGACCAGCCCCACCACTCCTTCACAATGCAGGGCAGTGGGAAGGCTGCTGCCTGCTCAGGGAGCTCAAGCAGTGGCATTTGGAGGTGTTTAGGCACTGATGACTACAGCACTTCCCACCTTCATTCCCACCCATCCGTGCCAGGAGCCTGAGTCAGGACAAAAACAGGGAATGGAGGAGATAAAAAATGAGGAAACAAAAATAAATCAATATATGAGGCATGTCCACTGATACTTGTACAAGTTTGTGCTTGTATTTGCAAACCCTCTTCCTCTTCCTCCTCCTCCTCCTCCTCCAGGCTGTGCAACATGCCGTGGGGCTGTGGAGCTGCCTGCTGTCCCTGCACGCAGCCAAGCTCCAGCTCCTGGGCATCTCTGATAAAAAAGTCCCTTCAATCTTTGTCCTGCTCTGCAATAAATGTCACAGCTCAACAGCTACACTGAAAAAAATGGACAGGACAAACTGGCAGTATTTTACAGACGCCAATACAAGGATCCCCATTTATACTCATGGAAGCTTTTACATTGTTAAAGAATGATTTTCTTTTCTTTTTAAGTGACATTTCTGGTGTTAAATTCTGCAAAGAACACTGGGCGATTATTGTTGAGTAAGCTCCATTGCAAGAGCTGGCCTTGCTGTAATTTGGAAATAATTTAACATTTTTAATCAATCATGTTCTTAGTTGCTTTTGAAAGAACGTTCTTTATTATAGTTTCCTCTTGAAACAAGTGCATAATTTTATTACTACGTAAGGCTGATATGTAAGTCCCCAAACATGTTAAAATCAGATGCCTTCAGGAAAAAAATTAGATCCATTTGCACAAAGACTTGAATCAAGAAAAGCTATGTCAATCTCTTCTCTTATACCAAAGCAGATGCAGAACCAACAGCTTTATCTTGGGAGTGAGGGTCTTGGTGGCTCTGTCACCTTCCACCAGCAGCAAGGAATGCCACCACAACACAGAAGGCTTTAGGACCAGACCAGGGGCCTGCTGAGCTGGTGTGTCACTTCAGGAGATCTACCTGAAGAATTCAAATACAAATTTTTTTTCTATGTTCCTCTTTCCCTGGTAACACACTGAACTGTGGGACTATGTCCTGGTTTTAGCTGGGATAGAGTTGGTTTTTTTCCTTACTAGCTGGTACAATGCTGTGTTTTGTATTTAGGATAAGAAGACTGATAACACACTGATGTTTAGTTGTTGCTGAGTACTGCTTACCCTAAGTCAAGGACATCCCAGTTTCTCTTGCTCTGACAATGAGGTACAAAAGAAGCTGTGGGGCAGCATGGCCAGCACAGCTGACCCAAATTGTCCAAAGGGATGTTTCATTCCACAGAACATCATGCCCAGTGTATATACTGGGGGAGTTGGCTGGAAAGGGCTAACCACTGCTGGGGGACAGGTTGGGCATCAGTCAGCTAGTAGTGAGCAATTATTGTGTTCTGCACCACTTGTTTCCCTCGGGTGTTATTCCCCTCTTTCTCTCTCCCTCCCTTTCACTACAATCATTATTATATTTTATTTTGTTTCAGTTTCAAACTGTTCTCACCCCACTGATGTTACCCACTGCCCTGGAAAGGGCTAACCACTGCTGGGGGACAGGTTGGGCATCAGTCAGCTAGTAGTGAGCAATTATTGTGTTCTGCACCACTTGTTTCCCTCGGGTGTTATTCCCCTCTTTCTCTCTCCCTCCCTTTCACTACAATCATTATTATATTTTATTTTGTTTCAGTTTCAAACTGTTCTCACCCCACTGATGTTACCCACTGCCCTGCTCAGCCCATGTCCCTACAGC
>NW_008686122.1:0-15247 GCF_000695815.1 Acanthisitta chloris | reverse complement strand
TGGCCTTGGCACTGCCCCACACCTCCCTCACCACAGCTCCATGGAAAGCCAGTTCTCCCTGTCAGAAGCTTTACAGTTTACCTATCACTAACAACACACTGCAGGGGAGTTCTATTACTCAGAGGGCATAAGGCACATTTTCATCATCTTCTAGCAGTGAAGTCATTGCACCTGATATAAACTGGCTTTGCATGTTTGATTTGCTCCCTGGAAAGCAGACATACATAAGCAGCATTCCCAAGGGAGGCCACACTTCCAGGCTTTCCCAAATAATTTCGGGGGGGTCAGGGGGAAACCCAGAGCCCCACCCTGCACAGACACATACTATAAAATGTTTTCTCGACTATCTCTAGCTGGAAATAAAGCAGCATCTTGCTTTGTATTTCTGTCTGTACTCACGTTTAGAAACAAAACACAGCTCATCTTTTTCTCAGTCTGAAGAGAAGATCTTCCTTCATGCAAACTTAATACCCTGTCCAAAGAAGTTCTCCACAAGAGAACACAAGCCCAAACACACTCTGTACATGCCATGCCAGCAACTGCACTTGAAGGAAACCAGCAGACAAACACCAAATCAGCAGGGCTGGAGGAAGAGCACAAGAAGAGGAGCAAACAGGGAGAGGATGCGCATCCTCCCTCGTCCCCTCCCCGCCGTGCCAGGTACAGCTGGGATCCTCCTCAGATTAATTGACGCAGTCAGTTAATGGATAAACAATTAACCAGTGTATGCAGTGATTATTTGCCAGGCACCACAGCAGGGCTGCAGAACTCAGTAATTATTTTTTTTTTAGTTGAAGCTTTTTTCACAGCTGGCACAGACAAGTCCTGGGATAAAGCAGAATCCAAACTCAGATGGACCTAAACCAGTCCCAGCAGCAAGATTCACCCCATCGAGATTACAGCCAGATTTTGGGTTTGAGAGGGAAAATGTGACTTGCTTACAGCCCTGCCAGCAGCCCCATCAACTTAGGCAGCAGCCAAGCTCCCTGTTTTAGCCAGCCAGAGCCAGATGGCATAGGGAAAACCCAACCCTGGGCAGGTAGGATGGCACTGGGGTCAGCTGGGAAACAGGACACACCACAACCCTCTGCAAGATTCTGCAAATTGCTTTTTATGGCTCTGCTCGGTAAGAGCTATTTAACCTCCAGGCCAGAGTTTCCACACTGACACTGTCTGCATTCCCATGGGCAAGCTGAGGAATGTGTCCGGGTTAATCTGCAACAGGCTAAGTGCAAACAGGCACCAGGCATGGATATCCAGGATTTAACCACAAACTGGACAGGCTACATCAAGGAGGACATCTACCCAGTGCCACTCACTGCTTGCACTAGTGACAGACCAGAGAAGGGATTATAAACCTGCTGATATTGTCAGCTTTGGAGTTAGCAATTAGGTGTAGGTCAGAGTGATATTGGCAATTTGCAGGAGAGTGGAAATAATAGGATGAAATTTATGAGAAACAAATGCTGCATTTCAGTACTCAGCTGTTGCCATCCAGCATAGAAAATAAGCAGCAGTTTGTTAAAGAAAAGAGCCAGCCAAAACCAAAGAGAAAGACCAGGGTTTGACCCAGTCAGGAACTGGCAATCTGAACAAAGACAAAACCTGTACCAACATGCACAAACAGAGTTACTGCCTGTGAATCGAAAAGGAAGATGTGGTGCAGAGGACAAAAAAGTTAGATCTAAAACATTTGACCTATGAGAACAGTGTCAGGACTGAGAGAAGGAAAAGGCTTGGATGAAACATGACAGCAGACTTCAAGCTGGTAGAAAGAAGGCTGCTGTGAGCAGGATGGACAATGGAGAATTGCTCTGAAATAGAATCACAGAATTATAGAATAGTTTGGGTTGGAAAGAACCTTAAAGACCATCTAGTTTCGAGCCTCTGCCATGGGCAGGGACACCTTCAACTAGAACACGTTTCTCCAAGCCAAATATAACCAGGCCTTGAACACTTCCAGGTATGGGGAATCCATAGGTTTTTAGGGCAACCTGTGCCAGTGCCTCACCACCCTCACAGGGAAGGCTTCCTTCCTAATATCTAATCTAAATCTACCCTCTTTCAGTTTCATTGCTGGTCTAAAGCAGAGACTAGAGAGAAAACACTTGTCTAATGACAAAGGCATGGGACTACCCGAGGAGAGGTTTGCAGAGTCCCAGGGCTGGAGATGGTACGGGAACAGTTGCTTCAGCTCCCTCCAGAGACTCCTCAGCACACACATACCCAAACCTGCTGCCTGGGCAGCCAGGAGCTGGCATGGCAACCTGTGTATTAACAGAGGAAAGGCACTGCTCCAGCTTTGTCCAGCTCAAAGTCTGCCTGGGCAAAAGCAGCAAGAAGGAGGAATGAGTGAAAACAGTAAGAAGTAAATGATTTTGTAAAGAATGAAGAGACAAGGAAAAAGTGAGATGGTTAAAAACTGAAAGAGGTAAAAAGACACACTAATAACCCCATGAACACTGCTGACATTGCTTTTGCCCGGCTCAGTTCTCAGATTAATTATTTCCTCTTTCAAGCACCACTTAAGCTCTCTGCCTCCTGTCGCCAGGCTGTCCCCACAGCTCATGGGCCTCAAACCACTTGAACTTAGTAAAATATATACATTGCAAATCAGCCAAGATTTCAACTTGTAGGGACAATGACTATTAAAAAAAAATAAAATCACAATTCACTGTATTAATCCCCAAGCCCTTGTAAATATATTGCAAACCCCTAGCTCAATCCTGCAACCCTGCAAACCTGATATCTACTTGTGTTATTTACTATTTTGGTTATGCTTTAACCCCAAGTTATTACTTTGGGGATCATATGACCAGCTCAGCCTTTGCTAAAGAAACTGGTTTTCTACTTGTTGCATAGGACAACAAAAGCACAATTTTAAAGGCATGGAAACTGGAAGGCAAAACCCACATATTTTAGTAAATATTCATGAACAGTACTGTGTTTTGAAGACATTCAAGCCCTGATGTGAAAATGTATGCGGCTGGTAATAGCACAGTCTACCTAAAACTTGGTCAGTCTAAGTTTATTCTGTATCGTGGCAGATCTGCAACAAGATCAGACTAATTGCTGTTCCTTAACAAGGTTCCAATGCTGTGAGCACCATGCAGAGCTAGGAAACACAGAAAGCCTTCATTTGGGAAAGAAGGGAGGGGGGCAAAGAAAATACATCCATGAAAAACATATTTCCTGCTAGTGCCTCCCAGGGTTTGATGCTCTACATCAACATCCCTATGGTGAGAAACACTATAATCTCTGAAAATTACCCTCACTCCAGTTCTCATGACATCTCTCCCAGTACAGTGACCTTTTGGCAAGGGCTGTGACAAGTGACCTCTGTTCCCATACTTGGTTTTGTCCTGCAGGCAGCAGTGCTGGCGGTGAGACCCACGCAAACCTCCCAGGCTGCATGAAGCAAAACAGACAGGCTCAGGCTAAAACAGGGCAATGAGATAGGGTTATTAGATAGAAAAAACACCCAAACAAAACAAAACACCAAAACAAAGCCCAGACAACGTGAGCTATGATTTCTCTCTCTTCTCCTGCTGCTGCCAGCAGCCTGGATGCTACACGGGCACCAGGAGCCCAGATGAGATGCCAAGGAAATCCCATGCACGATGCCCTCAACAGCTATTTGCTCTGCCTAGTGGTGATGAATCTTTTCCATGTAAATATTTCATCATTCATCCCATTTTAAACCTAAAATTAGCTTTGGACCTCTCCTTCATGGAGAAATACCCTCAGCAGACAAGAGGCCTTTCTGAGGAGTGCTTTGCATGCCCCAGGAGAAGCTGTGCTCATCGGCACCAGATTTATGTCCTGGCACACCTTCCTCCCACAGTCCTGGCCACGGGTCAGCCCTACACCACAGCCAAATGTCCCCCAGGCTCAGGATCCCTGCTAGCACCTGCAAAGAAGGTTCTGCTTTTCCAGCCCAGGAAAACTCCCAAAAAGACATACACAGATTTTCTCTTTCCCCCACTATTTAATCCAAGTCCCAGGGCTCTTGTAGGTGGCACGTTACGTTTCCTAAGCATGAAATTAAAAGACAGGGAGGTTGAAAAATGCTAGCAATGCCTTAAACCTGCTCTTCAGTTCAGCACACGAAAACATTCAGCCAAATGAGCAAGTGGCCAACATGGCACACAGATGACTCCTGAAAATCTGCCCTTCTGGATGCTCATACTGCAGGGACAACACAAGAGGATAAAGATTTATTTTTTAAAAACACACAAAACAATCCTTGAATAAGAAAAGGGCATTGCTCCTACCCTGAAAAGATCTGGAGCTGAAGAACCGAAATACAAATCCAAATCAGCAATAAACACTATGTTCAGATTTTTTGACCTAATTTTCTTATCTTTAGCCCGATTGTGATAAAACCAAAATATTTCAAAACACTGTTTCCAAAACAATTACTCTCACAAAGTGCCTACATTTAATAGTAATACCTCTAAAAGCAGAAACCAATTAGGGCTTCCCACTTCAATGACTGCAGCACAATTCCTGGTTCTGCATTATTGATTGCCATAGCCCTTGCCACGTGAGGCTTACTGCCAAGCCACCAGCCTGCCCGGAGGAAAAGCAAAGTCATGGGAAATCACATGGCTTGTTTGCAACAGGGGATGGGATGCTTCAAGACAGGGATTGCCTGGAAATAACAGGTTAATCTTTGGAAGCCCCTGCTGCCCCTTCTGTCCCTGTACAGGGATCTGCTGCATCCATCCCACAGCTCTCCTGCCTGAGAAACGGGAACAGAAAAAACCAGGTAGGTCAAGGGAAATGATGAAGTAAGGCACCACGGTGGGCAGTGCTGTCACTGTGGTGACTAACCCACTGCTGCAGTCAGAAAACCCCTCTGTGCTGCGTTTTTTCCCCACACCCAGGCCCAGCCTAAGCGTCAGGCACCTCCCCAGGAGTCGTTTTATTTGCTTTACAGAACAGTAAAGGGAAAACATAAACATCCTCGGATGAGCAGAGGCTGCTGATCTCATGCTGATGTGCTGGTTGCTCTGGCTCCTGCTCCCCCTGCCCTGCAGCACACCAGGAACACAGTCCCCAGTCTCTGGGCTGCCACAGGAAGTGCAGCCCTTCCTGGGAAGCTGATCATTAGGTATTTATTTGTGATTAATGCTGGCCTTTCACATACTAATTCATCACCATATTTTGGATTCCTTGGGCACAAACAAGAGTGTTTAAGCACAGTGCTTGCACCTTGGGCTGTGCATCCTCCAGGGAGCTGTGTCAGTCCCTGGAACACTGTGAGCCCTCCAGTCCCTGATGTGGTCATGGCATACACCCTGCACCCCTAAGCCCAGGAGCACTGCACATGACACCCTTGAAAAGCAGGACAGGGGATGCCCAAAACATCCATCACTGGGTTACTCTGCAGAGATCTGCTAGCACTGCAGTTACAGGCAAGGGAACTGTGTGACAGCACCTTTGGTATCAGCTCCATTTCAGCATCCCCAAACCATGAACAGAGATGTGACAGGAGTGGTGAAGGGAGCCCTGGGCTGAGGGCAAAGAGGGGCTGAGTAAGATACCTGCTGCAAAGAGCATGAATGGCAGGAAGGCCAAAGGATGCAGCACTTCAGAGTGCTGACAGACACACAGAGCTTGGCATAAGGCAGAGACCATGAAAGATTTATATAAAATTCTAAAAGCAAGGAGCTTGCTAGAGTGATAGTGTAATGCACAGGACTCTTGTAGTGACCATCTCCACAACAATCGGGGTGACAAGGACCACCGCAGTGCTCACGTGACACTACACATTGCTGCTGCTCTTATATATAGTTGAGCATAGCATGTCATAGAAATACAGGACATATTTTCACAACCTAAACATATAGATGTCTATGTAGCTGATGTCCTGTACATCACTCAACACACTTCTGACATCTCCCAGTGCCCTGTCTGCTCCAGTAACCACCACCTGCCAAACCACATTTCCGCAGGGAATTCCAGCAGCTCGGAGATGAGCGGGCATGCTGGAAGGCAGCCCAAGACCTCCATCCCACAGTGGGGTTAGGTGGCAGCTGAAAAATGCATACATAGACCTCCACATAATTCCTGCCAGCCAGGCTAATCCTGGGGACAGCACTGCAGCCTGTGCTCAGGAGGGATTCAGCAACTGCAACAGGACCTCAGTCACTGCTCCCCAGCCCTGCGCGGGCACTTGCTCACAGCAGCATCTCTACATCACAGCAGAAAGCACAGGTATGAGTCAAGAGGTCACTGTCCCCACAGCTTATTGCCAACTTCCTATTAAGTGGGAACATGAATTTTCTCTCTCCTGCTGTTAAAAACCACATGTGAAAACATGTGGAGGTTCTTTTTGTTGACCCTTTATGTTACTTGCTCAAAGAAACGAGAAATTACTGCGGGTATCGCAGCAACAAGGAGTAGCAGATTGAGACCACATATTTTTACTAATAGTTTACTGCTTTAATATAATGCTGCTTCTGCTGTCTTGATTTTTGGGAGGTTTGTTTGGCTTAATGGAACTCCTCAAATAATTTCCTCTGGAGAAAAAAACAAAACAGTTGGCAGGAGCAGAAGGTCATGATGGAGCAGGAAGGTAACCCTTCTACTTAGAAGTACTATTAAGCACTACTATTATTGTAGTTCCCACTACAGTGCAGGATTCAAGCATTCCCAGCAGCCAAGTGCAGCTCCTGCCCCTGCCTGGGGAGTCCAAGGCACAGGCTCATCTCCTAAGGTAGTAACCCCAGGGCACCATGAGCTTCAAGGACAACCACTGCAGGGTGGCCACCCCCATGGTTTTACTGATGCTTTTGTCCCTCTTAGACACAGCCCCAAGCACAGGGTGCATGGCTGGGACCCACATGCAGTGCTGATAGCTGCTCCACATCCACAGCCCTGGGTCCATGCAGGTGTTTGCATGGTGCTGTCCCATGCTGATCCTTTCTGGCAGGGGGAATCAACCCTGTGACCTGAACATTAACTTCTGCCAAACTGTTTGCTTGCTGTGCACACAGTGTGCTAAGCATGTACTTTGGTCAACCCAAAGCACAGGATGAACTCGGGTTCATAGTCACAAGAGGAGCTGTGGCACCCTGGGGACACGATGCACCTCTGGCCGTCCCAGGAAGGGTATGTCACAGCTCCTCTGGGCTCCTCAGCCAGCACCTTGCTGCCTCCCCA
Organism: Acanthisitta chloris; assembly: GCF_000695815.1. NCBI lineage: Eukaryota > Metazoa > Chordata > Aves > Passeriformes > Acanthisittidae > Acanthisitta > Acanthisitta chloris. Next base: position 8,077 of record NW_008686122.1, on the reverse strand, counting down.
TCCCAAACAGGACTCTGCCCCATCCTGAGAGCACTGTCAACTGCTGACCCTGCCCAGGGCTAGAACAGGATGGATTCACCAGTGCAAAGTCCCATGACAGCACAGCGACCCTCATCGCCCCCAAATGTTCTCATATTCCTTCCTGCAAGCTTGAATTCAGCACCTTTCCCAACTGAAGCTCCCTAACGATTTTTATTTTCTTTCAGAAATACTTTTAAAGCCATTTCATGTATTCTGGTTTATAAAGTCCACAAAAACTTGATGCCTCCATCCTCAGCTTTCAATCTCCAGTCTATCCCTAAAGTGCAGTGGTTGCAACTCCCACCACTGAGCTGGGACACCCAGCACTACTAGTCCATTGTACACCCAGGCATCATGCCCAAAGAGCCAGAAACAACACGTGCCAGAGGTGATGACAGGCAGTTGCATGCCTGCTCCTGATCCACATTTCCAAAAGCAGCTGCTTATTCTCAGCTACTACAAGCAACAACATGAGCAAACATCAGCCCTCAGCCTCCCTTTCACACTCAGAAATCTACCAGTTCACGTAGCTTCCTCTGTGAATCTATGATAATATTAAAGCTTCTCAAAAAACTACATTTTCCTTCTCCCTGCACAGCTAAAACAAATATTTGAGAACTTCTAGTTTACAAGAAGAAAACAGTTGGCTTGGGGAAGTCCTAGAGGTAACTGTAAGAGAAGCTGCAAGCTGAGCTCAGAGGGCAAAGGTGATGTTGTCCTGAGACTTTATGCAGGACTTTGGGTGGCTTTGCAAATCATCCTCTCCCCAAGGAGACCCTCCATGGGACCATAACAGAACTCAGGACACAGGGTACTCCAGTTACTGAACAGTTAATTTTTCCATACCTTGAAGTGTTTGATTCATTATCAAAATTAAGGATGAGCAAAGAATTACAGAAGTTGGGTTCTGATTTCTCAAATAACTCTGGAATGATGGTTGAGGTCTCCAATTGGTACCTGCTGAAGTGAGATAAAACCTAGGCAAATTCAATAAAAATAGCTCATTATGAAGAAGTTACTTGCAGAAACAGAAGAGCTCCCTTATGTTTCTTTCTTAAATACAACTAAATACCTGCAAATTTATGCAAAATAGCTCATTCACACACACTGACAATACTGACAGCTTGCTTAGAACAAAATAGGTGCCTCGGATATAATTTTTTCTTTGTTCTCAGAAGGTAAAAACAATGCCTTGATCAAGCCAGCACAGAAGCCCACTGAGAGCAGGCAGGGGAAGATGATGCTCATCTCTGAGCTCAAATCAAGCCTCAGCTGCCTCCTTGTTCCTCTCCTTTACCCACATACCCAGATCTCAACACCTTACAAGTAATGTGGGTGTCTGGATAAGGCAAAGACATCCTGCAGCTCTTTCTCATTTTGTGAAAACTCCTCTACAGTATTCTGCCACACATTCCTAGAGGAAATCAGAGCATCAAGATTACAACTTACAAGCTTAACCCTCCAGACCTCAGCACACAACAAGACAGATTATTTTTCCCTCAACTGCCACGACCTTCTGGAGCAGCGCTGCTGAGAAAGGTGTTTGCAGAGAATTTTACACATGTATAAAAAAAAGCTACTTGGCAGGAAGAAATGCAATAGTTTTGGGAGGGGAAAAAAAAACCTGAAAAGCCTCAGACAGCAGTTCCCATCTCGCAGTTCTTTCTCCCAGTGAACAAAATGGCTCACTTGCCATAACTGCTGCCAAAACTTAGTGGGATCAGGTCTAACCACAGAGATTTCAAAGCCACCATGAGTCATCTACTTTTCTTTCTTGGTGAGACTTAACGCGGGGTGGGACACTTACAGAAAAAAAAAAAATCAATTTACAGGAAACTTCAGTCATGGAAAAATACACTTCAGAACATCTCATGGGGGCTACATAAATAGAAAAAGAGGAATGAGAAACTGAAGCTCTTCTTTCTGAAAAGACTACGATGCACTGCCTGCTCTTCAAACTGTTTCAGCAGCCCTTTAGCTGTGACAGAGAGAGGACAGCTGAGTTTTCTGGAAGACACCAGCACCCACAAGTGTTTCTCACTGCACTCCAGAGAACCCCAAGCAAGGCAGATTAGTGTTCTTCATGTGAAGTCAACTGCATCATGTGACTGCATCTTACTTGAACTGAAGGAGAAAACACAGGCACAAAACATCCAATTGTTTCACATCCTGTGTGCCACATTCTAAGCTGGTTGGGAGAAAGAACACTATTACTTTTTAAATTAGAAAACCTAACAGTGAGGTTGCCCTTAGCCAGGCAGCGTGGTGCAGTTACGAGGTCCTGCCATGGCCACAACACTCCAGGTTACTGAAAGCGTTGGAAGGTGCAGTTAATTACTCTTGCTATTTTACTTTTCCCCCAGGGATTCCTCGGGGCTGCAAGCAGGAGTCAGCTCAGCTGATGATGAGAAGCCTGTGCTGCGAGGTGCATCTGACCCGAGAGCAATGTGGCGAGCAGTGTGTGTTCGTGAAAGGGTGTGTTCTGGGTGGGGGAAACACAAGCTGAGGAGGAAGAATGAGAAATGAGTACTTCTGATTTAAAAAATCCTCCCAGAAGTCCAGCTGGTAAAATGGGAAAAGTTACTGGCAAGTGGCTCAGTGATGAGTCAGTGCTGAAGGCACAGAAGAGCCCCAGAATGAGCCATCAGCAGGACCCTGATGGCAGAAGAGCAGAGAAGCAAGTTCTTGCACTGCAAGACAACCAGAAACTGCAACTGGCTGTGAATCAGCCACTTGCACAGGCTGGGACAGAGGCTGTCAGAGAGCTGTTCTGTGGGACATTGTCTGCCTGGCACTGCCCTTTGTCTCTGCACACTGAAATGCTCACCCCAGAGAAGAGTGGTCCCTCTGTGCCTGGACCACCTTCCCCAGCCCTGAGGAGGGAGCTGCAAACTGTCCCCAGGGCTGGGGAGCAGCACTGGGATCCTGCCACTGGCCCTGGGAGAGCCCAGGAAAGCACCAGGTGTTTATCAGCAGGTTCACCTTATTTCACCCCAAAAAAGAGCCCTGGTGTGAAGGCTGCATACATGAGGGCTCACTGCACTGGCAGAAAATAAAATGTAAGACAGGACTCAGGCATACTCACAGCCTGACCTGAAAAATGCAATCCAGGAAACAGAACTTAATTCTTCTTTCACCAACAGAGGTGTAAAGCAGGAAAATAAATCTCAACACCATCAATATTCTGGGTATTTGCTGCCGTCAGTATAGCGTGCACAGGACTTCACACCCAGAGAGAAAGTCTCCTGATGAGTAAACCTGCAATAGTGATGAGATTTTTCATCCTGCACTTTGTCTCCTGGACGCTTTCCATGGGTGGGCAATAGAGAGATTTTATCTCTCTTCTGCAAACTGTCCACCCTTTCACATTTTTTTATTACACCTGCCTTTCTGTTACAGCTTCTACACCTAAGGAATCAGTTGATTAGGGAAAAAAAACATTTTGAAGCATTTACCTATGCCTTCTCTGCCAGAAAAAAAAAGGGGATAGAGGAGGAAGAGACAATGTAATTGAGTTAAGGTAACTAATGCCAATTGGCAACTTTGTTCAAATCCTACTAGAGGTGTAGCACCATTTTATTTCCTGGAGCTCAACACAGTCCCCACTGCGTCCCCAGGGAGCAGAAGTGAAGGTTTAAGGGAAAACAATTGCAGAAATGCAACAAAACACAGACCACAAAGGTATGAACACCATACACGGCCAAACACCAGCTTCGGTGTGGACTTGGCACAGATGAGCAGACATGTGCCAAGGCAGCACTTCCAGGTTCATTCCCACCCAGCCCCACTCTCAGACACATTTTCTTGGCATCCAAGCAAGCACAGTAGCCCAATAAGACAATCTCAAGGTGATTACCTCGATATTAAAAACCCACACCCCATTTTGGCAACAACCCCATGGCACACACTGTGCTGTCACCCTGCCTGCCGAGCTGACACACCACCACCCTCGCTGCCAGAGGAGCACCAGGTCCTCAGGCTGCAGCTTCATTTCCCCTCCCTGACCCCTTTTCAGCAAGATTTCCCCACCCTGTGCCTATTTAGACTCTCACAAGCTGTAACTGTTTTTAAATTACAAGTTTTTATTCTCTGAGGCAAAACTCGCATCTCTGCTGGAGTGTGTGGCTTCCTCTCTGCTGGGGGGGGGAATGCCTGGCACCCTCCCAGCTCCTTTTGGGGTCCCAGCTCTCCAGCGTGGGAGCAGCAGCCACCAGACGGCTTCTCCCCCTCTCCCCACACCAGCAGATGGGTACCCGGGGGCCGCAGTGAGCTGTCTGACAGACACGAGCCCTACTCCTGCTCTGTTATGTAAACCCCCAGGTTTGGGTGTTTTTCTGCCTCCAGGATCCAAAAAACACTAAATGCCACCGCAGCGCGTGGGCACTCGGAGTGAGGGATGTGCCATGCGCTCAGGGCAGCGGTGATGGCACGCGATGCCGACCCCAGCAATACCTCCCACTATGATTGCATGGAAACAGAGAATACTCGGAATTGCAAAGACAAATATATCTATAAACATAAAATCCATGATCTGCAAATCCATGTTTCCTTCCCATTTGTTCCCCCCAGGAGCCAGGGTAAGGGTACGTGTCCCCTGTTGCAAGGACCATGACTGCCTCATGCCACCCTGGGCACCCTGAGCCAAGCAGGTGAGGGAGCAACACGGCAAATATTCTGTAAAGAAAATCTGGCAAACAGAGCTCTTTTTCAACCAGTCCTTCCACCATCCTCTGCTTTTCTGGGTGTCCACACATGAGGAACTGGTATGCCATCTAACAGATGATCAAGACTCCATGAAAGTGAGGGACACCTGGCTAAATATCTGTTTAAAACGTATTTCTATATATAAAAACAAAACAAAAAATGGTAATTTCTATATAGCTCAGTTCTGCAGCTCAGCAGGGCTAAGGACTGGCCCTACACTGATGGCTGCAAAGAAGTCAGGCTGCAGACCTATACACTCCACCACTCAGAGTGCAGGAAAAGCATGGCAAGGAGCACCTGAATATGGACTGAAAAAATACTTATTCTGGGGAGGAAAAAAAAAAAAAAAAGCTGGCCAAGGTTTTGTGAAGGGAAAGAAAAAGGAAGCCAGTTACAACTTCCATCAGACATGTGGTCATGACTGAATCTCAGTGCCTGCAGGAATGTTTCCAGGGTACAGGGCATGTGAGAGCAAGTTAAAAACACATCAATTAATTGTAGGCCAAACAATGGGAGGAAAAGGCATGAAGGGTTTGCTCTTGCCCTCCTCCTTCCTCACCCTCAGCCAAGGCCAGGTGCTCACTGACATCAGACACTCCAGCAACTCAACACCCAGAAGAAAATCAAATTGCTCCCTCCGCTCTGTTATACAAAGATTTAAGGCCACTGGACAATGCTTGTTCTCACTCAAACTTTTTAATTATCATTATTTTTTAAATTACTTGCTACAAAGTAGCAGTTCCACCATGAAATTAAGAAACCACCTGTTTGCAGCAATGGCATCGGAGGCTGCAGCTCCTCACGGAGCGTGATGGCTTGCTGCAGTATTCCAGCAATTTCCGAGACTGAGCTTCTCCTCTCGTGTGTTAATTGGGTAGAGACAGAAGATAAACCTAGAATCCTGTATGAACATTAATAACTGGTATCTTCTTTATTACGTTGTTTCAAGGGAATAACACTTGGGGTAACACTAGTAGCTAAGCGCACTCCTGCGATGTTTCCTTTCCTGAAGGTTTGAAAACTTGCTTTAAATCAAATTCTAGAGAAGAAATAACTGTAAAAACCCAAGTGCAGTTCAGAGCTGACAGAGGAACCACAACTGCACTTATCTGCATAGTTTATCAAGGAAGAGATTCCTCAAATCACTGCCAGAGAGCAGACCTGCTCTCGTAAAACATGGGATCTTTGCTTTGCTGCAGACACACCTGTAGTCTAAAGAGCACTTCATAAATTACAGGAACAATGTCAAATGGACACAAGCCTTTACACTTTGCCACTATTAAGAGTAGTAAAAATGTACAGGCGAGGCACTAGATTTCAGCCTGCTTTATCAAAGAATGATTTCACCACCAAAGATTACCTACCTAGCACCTACAATTTCATTTATACACACATGAAACAGCATCTTCAGCAGTTTAAAGACGCTGCAGTTCTGACACCAGCAAACTCATCCTCAGCTGCAAGAGCTCAGGAGACACCTGCCAGCAACAGCATTTTTTGTGGCAGGAGTTCAAGCCTCTCAAAAGAAAAACAAGCATCATGGCCCCCAGGAGAAGTACTTTATTAAGTCTTTTCCAGTAAGACCAGAGCCTCAACACTAATTTTCAATAATCCTGAAAACGATGATGTTACATATCAGGAAAAAACTAAATGCACAAAAGGGTATTTATGGGAGACCGTTCGATCTCTACTTAGGAAAGTTAAATCTTACCAAAACCAAAGGAAATGGATGTACCTCTCAATAAACTTTCATTTAATCAGCTGAGGCACAGCCAATGGGAATGTCTCTAGATTTTAACATGCCTTTTTAGAGGTATCTGGGTTTGTTCCCCAGACCTTGAACCTCCCCCGAGGGAGCTCTGACCAAGCCTGGGGCTCAGCCCCCACAGGCAGCTAAACCCTGCACCAAGATGGGCAATGGAGATGTCATGGGAGGTCACCTACATGCTGCACCCTCAGACACACTTTCCCACTGCAAAAAAACCTGATTTTACAGGTTTGGTGGTATCTCATGGCAGAAGCATAGGAGGAAAGGCCCCTTACAGACGAAGGCGAGGGCAGGGCAGGGCAGTCGCACAAGGGTGGTTGGTGGCTGCCATCCCATCCCAGTGCTCTGCACTAACCCTCTGAGCAGGGATCAGGGGTCCCAGTATCCTTGGGCAGTGCACAGCACCACACAGTAACCCCAGTCCTGAAGGAAGGGGCTGTCTGCACATCCACAGTTAATACAGTGCAGGCTGACCGCAAGCTGAAAAGGAGGAGTAACCCAGGAACCAGTGCAGGCTGACCGCAAGCTGAAAAGGAAGAGTAACCCAGGAACCGTGGGCTTAAAGTCGGAGCTTCCCAACTTCTGGCAGAGCCTAGCAGGACTTGTCCGCGAGAACCAAGCCATAGAGCAAACACTCCTGTGAGCATCATGAGAAGTGGTGGCTGGGCATTAAATTCCTTGGTTACTTGTGAGCCTCTGGCAGGAGCTCATGCTATCAAATGCCAGAGAGTGCACGGGAGGGAAAACACAAATTCTTGAGCGATTAAAGACACTTGAAACAGAGCTCCCAGCCCTCGAGCTCAAAACACAACCGTATGCAAACAGAGAGTTTTTGTCCCAGACACACCAGCCTCACCGTGACATCCTTTACTTACAATCTTTAACCAGTGTCACACCAGCAGAGCTTCCTCCACCCAGTTCAACTGTCAGTGCCTGCCCACAAACAACCACATAATGCTGCTGACTGGAGAGGCATCGTGTAGATTTACTTAAAGGAGGGATGTGGGGATCACACAGACCTGGGCACACAATACACATTGTCCTGCTGTGTGCAGAGAGTCGGTGTCAGCCTGGAGAAACATTCCCAAAACCAACGGAGCTGCACCAGCTTAAACCACGGCCCGGGTCAAACCAGAGGCACTTCGTGGCTTAAGCTTTCCAGAGAGCATCATGCCAAATAAAGAAACAACAGCAATAGGCATAAAAGGCTTTCGTTGCAAGAAACCCAGGAGCAGCTCGGCAGAACAGGTTGTGTCAGCATGTTGGGAAACTCTCAGGGTTTTCCCGTGTGTCTCAGAACAGCGAGTGTAGCAGGGACGTGGCAGGGACACAGCAGCCTGACACATCCCGGGCACACTGAAATTCACCGCGGCCGTGGGATTGTCACCCCTGCGCTCCCCAGCCCAGGGCTCCCAGCGCCCGACTCACACCGACCCGAACGCGTTTGCCACCCCGAGTCTGTCCGACGGGCTGACAAACACCTCCCAGCGCCAAACTTCGCCCGAGCACGGCACGAACTCGCAAACATCGCCCCGCGCTCGAGTCAGCGCCGCTCCCCCCGGGGCAGAGCTCCATCCCCCGCCC
>NW_008686121.1:0-302 GCF_000695815.1 Acanthisitta chloris | reverse complement strand
CCGTTGGGTCCCATTGACCATGGTGGGCCCGTGGACCGTTGTGTCCCACTGACCGTTGTGTCCCGCTGACCGTTGTGTCCCGCTGACCGCGGTGGTCCCGCAGGGGCGCAGATGGTGGTGGCCATGAAGGCTGTGTCCCTTGGCTTCGACCTGGACCGCGGCGTGGGTGGCGTGGGGGGCGCGGAGCCGTCCCCGGCGCAGGTGTTGGGCTACCTGTGCTCACCTGGCTCCGTCGTCTTCGGGCCCTGGGAGCCCTTCGGGGCCTACCTGCGCTCCGTGGAGGGACCCCCACTGGTATGGGG
>NW_008686120.1:0-304 GCF_000695815.1 Acanthisitta chloris | reverse complement strand
CACCTGTGGCAATTGGGGCACACCTGGGTACACCTTGGGGTAACTGGGCCATACCTGGGGGCACCTGGGCACTCACCTGGGCACTGCCCTCACCTGTGCCCCCCAGGGCGACTCGGGGGGTCCCTTGGTGTGCCAGGGTCGTCTCCAGGGCATCACCTCGTGGGGTCCAGGTGTGTGCGGCGACGCGCGACGCCCAGGAGTGTACGTCAGCATCTGCAGGTATCACCTGTGGATCAGGAGGGTCATGGGCCAGAACTGACCCCGACACACCTGGACACAGAAAACTCACCTGGAGAGAAGAAAA
>NW_008686119.1:11181-15047 GCF_000695815.1 Acanthisitta chloris | reverse complement strand
TCCTCGGACAGCCGCGCTGCCATTTTAGGAGCTGCGCTGAGGCTCTGTTGGAGCTGCTCGCGGTAGCCGAGCGAAAAAGGCTTTTCGCTTTCAGCCCCTGAGTTTCGCAGTGGTTCACACTCGGTGCTGGGCCTGGCTCTGGTGCCCGTGTTCAAGCACAGCAGTTGACCGTGTAAGCGTAGCAAACATTGCAGAGGTTGTCCCAGTCCTGTCCCAGACCTGCGTGCGGTGTGAGAATGGAAGTGTTCTGGATTCAAGTGCTCTGCCCGACCCGTGTAACAGCCCTTCGGGGGCGGCTGGGTTCGGGGGCTGCAGGGTGAATTACCATCCCCATCTCCGTCCTGCTCGAGCTGCCCACGTTCTCACAGCCACCTTCCCTCCCAGGATAAGCCACTGAGAATAAGCTCCTGGATCAGATTGCCCTCCCTGGAAAGGGGCACGGGGAGGGAAGCCTGGGCAGAGCACAGGAGTACAGCTTAGTCTCTCCAATTCCTAGTTACGTCAGACTAAAGCAGAATTTGTGGTCAAAATCTCTTGTTCACAGTTGTATATACAAGTTTTAGGGGATAGTTCCTCCCTGGATGTGCTAACTAGACGCTGCTCAGGAGTCCTGGTGATCTGCTAAGAACAGACTTGGATAACACAAAGGGCCCTGCCTGCCCTTCACAGATTTTTGTGTACTGCAAGCAGCAGCCAGGTACTGCTGGTGCTAAAGGCAAGGGATCGCCAGCAGGAGAAAAAGAATTGCACTCAATCTGGAGTGTATCTGCATCAAACTCTTATTTTTAAATCACAACTGTGGTGTGAGATCCACTCTTCAGCTAAATTAAGAAGCAAAACTTTCTAGCCAGTGACAGAATAAACATGAATAAACAGAATAAACATCAATAATCAGCTACCTCGCTGCTTCCTTTTCCAGTGTCATACTTGGAGGGTTTTACCAACCTCTTGTCCTGCTTGTTGAAATTAATTTGATCAAAATTTGTCAAAGTACAATCAACTGTAATGTAAATTGTTTGTTTCACCACCAGCACCAAACCCCCCACAAGCTCAACACAAAAGCTCCTGACCACCAAGACACATGCTAGTTCTACCCTCCTTGTCCTTAAAATACTGTTCCCAGAACTTGTTTACAGAACCTCACTGCAGCATTGCAGAGCTGAGTGGCTGATTTGGAGCAATCTGGCATCTCTGTCTCCACTGCTACTAGCAAAACAGCAGTTATTTCTTCTGTTAATACTTGGCAAGAATGTTATGTCATGACTTTAGAAGGAATTTTGTTGACTTACTTTCTTTTTTGTCAGCTGCTGATATCTCAAAAGTATTTGAAAACACAGTTTAAGCAATCTTCCCTGGTGTGGTTTCAATTCCAGACACATTATGTATGTACTTTGAGGCACGGAGTGACCAAATACAAATTAAATTAAGTTCCCTCCAATGTCAGTAAAGGCTTTCTTGTGCAGAAGTTTGATTATGTATCAGATTCTGCTTAGTAATCACAGCTTTATTCCATGCAATTTTGTAAGTAGCTGTATTTCAGAAAGAAGCTAAACATTAGCAACCTGGCACTGTCTAACTCTATGTTTGTCTACATACTGTTAGGCAAGCTCTTGTCATAAAAACATGCAAAGTCTAGGATTTTTTAAATTGTATCTTGCCTTCCTGGCACAACAGAGAAAAATTTAATTTCAGATTCAAATGTAAATTCCCTGGTACCCATTAGAGATAGATACATTTGAAGTCAGAAGAGTGGCATTTCCCTTAGCCTGTGGCCCTTCTCTCAAACATTAACATATTTTTTTAAAGGCTGTGTTATGGTTTTTATACTTTCATTGCCACAACATCCACATAAATATTAAACAAGCAAACCAAAACAGACAAAATCCCTAAGTAAAAGTCAGCAGTGTCTGTAGATGAGAGCACCAACTGCTGCACAGTATTATTTTTCCATTACCTTATTGTATCACATGACATAATATCAAAATGATACCCTTGAACAAGACAATACTGTAAAGCTTATCCTTGTAAGGATGGTTGTCATGACCACAATTCAGCAAGGAGGGAAAATTAGATCCCTGAACATTTTCTCTGCATTGTTTAAGCATGGGAGCAGCAAGGAAGGTCACCTGGGATCTCTCTATCTTAAATCAAGATAAATATGGTACATCCATTTTTACATAACCATAATAATTAGTGAGACAATGCACATATGCTGCATTTGTTAGGGCTCAACTCAGAAAAGAATCTTCAATTTCAAAATTTAAAAAACAGGCAAGTGATATTATAAAGAATTTTGTGTTGTCTTACAACTAGCTAACAATTGTTCTCATAAAATTACAGTATTCTCTCTTTATACTAAAGACGTGAAAATAGCACTGAAAACATTTTAAAATAGACATCTTTAAATGTTTTTCTAAATAGACTAGAGTATGAATAATCTTTCATCCTCACATATGAACGATGCAGAGGAAAATATTACCAGTGGTAACATACCCTGATGTTGGTCTTCACATGAACCCATTTTTTTTCATAGTACAAGCAGTTTGCTATTTCCACCTTTTTAGCTTCTTGGGGATCAGGAAATCCTGAAAAAAACTGTCCTGTGTTCCATCATCTTCTCATGAATGTCAGGATCTTACTTATTAAATCTCAAACTGTAAATACCCTTTTAAATGTGTTCACCATCATGGTCACTGTTGACCCAATTTAGCCGGTCAAATATAATTTTTTTCTGTTAAATTCAGTGTAGAGAAAAACAACATATTTGCTCCAGTAATCCTCAACAAATGTTCTTTCATTTTTAACTACTTAATATTTAAAACTCTGCTGCTTGCAACTTTTGAAGATAGAACACTATGAGTGTTGCAGTCCTATTTTTGACTGTAAGTTTCTAAAGTCCTGCAACACACATTAAGTGGCAATTACTGTTGGTTAGTATATGATCTGTTTGTATAACAATCTATATTAGCCTTTGAACTAAGCCACATTTAAACTTGAAAACCATTAGACAGTTTGTTTACCTTCTAAAAAGTAACATTTAGCGATGTTCTAATTGCTCTTTAAATCTTTCCCTGTCACTATCACTCAAAGCACCAAAGACTTACAAACCCCCCAAACCCAACTATGTCTGTAATACGCACAATGCATGTAATAACAGACACTTCAGATGCTTGAAAAAAATGTCCAACAAGCTGCAACTTATAAGATCCTTAATACTTGATTCACTTAAAATCTTACTTCAGATGCATAACCTTGTTGAAATTCCCTGTAAAACCTAAGTCAAGATTTTGTATGACTGAGTGGTCTCTGGTAGGTGGATAGATGGTTCTTCAAGTGCTCCATAGTTCAGAATTCAAAGCACTTACAAGCTAGCAAATGTTCATATCATTCTGCTATAAGCCCTAAATTATTCCTAATTTGTAGTTCATACCCTGCTGCAGCTGAATTCTCTCTGGAAGTGGCTGAATAAAAAGTAATCCCTCAGTTCACATATGTGTAACAGTGGGGAAAAAAACAACTTCTTGTAGACTGAGATACTCAAGGACTAAAATAGTAAGAGCTTGAGATGTGGTGTTTCTACATTATTTCCAACAAGTTAATGTATGCTAGCTGAAGAGTAGGAAAGGCTTTTATTGACAGAGATTATGTCTTGCATCTATCCTAGTTATACTAACACATTTTTTGTAGCAAAAGACAGTGAGTGAGGTCCAAAGGAGAAGAAATAAGTGCTCGACTAGGTTTGGCCTTGCTGAGGGTGCTTATGTATGAGTTACTGTGTTCTTACTGCTAGTACTGTCTCTTCTGTATTGAAGAGTTATGAGCATATGCAGCAGTATTTTAGCTCCAGAAAATATCTGTGAGAGAAC
>NW_008686119.1:0-11166 GCF_000695815.1 Acanthisitta chloris | reverse complement strand
GCAGGAATTTTGTGAGGGTATGCAGGCGTAGTCCTGAGTGATCTTTCTTCCTGTCTTTTTCTTGTGAGACCAGTTCATAAAAATGTGAGCTCATTACTCAGACATGGAATTTCAGAGAGGTTTACTACTCTCTCTGCACTGTCATTCTGCTGCTGTGGTCATATAATTGCCTCCTTTCAGAAAACAAACAGCTGCCAAGACTTGAAATTTTGGTTAATTGCTTGGATTGGAAAGAGATTCCAGTTCTCAAACTCCCTGAGAATTCAGTCATGCATCAGTGTGATGCATTCCTCCCCCTACTCTCTAAGCACAGATCTGAAAGCAGTTACTGAAGCTCTAGTGACTAAAGTTAAAATGCAGAGTCAGCATTTCAGTGTTACAGCCTAAGCAAGCGTTTTATTCATTCACTTTTGCTCTGCTCTGTGAATTTGCAAAAGTAATTGCAGTCTCAAATATTTTACACTGTGATGGGTTGTATCATAACTTCATGAAGACTGTGGCATCATATGGTTTTATGGTAAGGTTTTGTCTGTCAGCATCTATGCTCCTTTGTGTACTGTAAAAGTGTCTGCTAGAGCAGAATTTCCAGCTCTTTTGTGGTTAAATTTTGTAGCAGTACAGACCAGACTTACCTCTTAGCTCTAAACTGAAGTTAAAAAATGTTTAATAGGCCCTCAGGACACAGTTATATGGTAGAATATTGCCATTTCATCTGTGGTGAAAAATCTGTTCTGGACATCAGTCCGGCTGGAGGGAGAATTAGTACAGCATTCCTTCTGCTCTCCCACCACCTGGAATGCAGTATGGCCCTTCTCACAAGCTTTCAGCAGGTCTGCCAAGACCCATTCAGATGGAAAATCCCTCACTTCTCTGATTTTATTTTCTTTTTTTTCCTCTCCCCCAAAAGCATCTATCTATGAAGATGGAGACAAAATATTTTTGAACAGTGCAGCATGACAGGACCCTGCTAACACTGTTTGCAGCCTGGAAAATTCAGCTGCAGGGGCTGAAGATAAGGCAGTAGCCCCTTCCTATAGCTGCTGCCAGTCCAAGGAGGCTGCAGAGAAAGAACCATAAGTGGTCCCAGGCCGATACACTAGCCAAGTCATCAATTCCATACTTCATTTTTCCACTACTTATGAAATAATAATACTGTTACATTTATTAACTGTGATATGTTTATGTAAAAGGGGCAATATAAGTATCATTTATTTAGCTAATTCAAATGTAATAGCTATTGTCAGACATATATTTTGTTCCCTCCACACTGATGTCATGTTATCTCAGCCTAAAAGCCCAGATTCTGTTCTAACAGAGGGTTGGGGTGCTTATCTGCATTCATCTAAATAAAGTTTACAGAAAGAGGATCAAACTCAGTCCTTATTACATCAGTCATTCATTGTCTATTTTGACATCTTTCACACCAGCTCTGACATCCCCATATACACAGTCCTGATTCTATATCTAAAATTTGGGACTGCTGGGACAGACAATTTTTTCCTTTCTTTGTTGCTCATACTATGTGCTTCGGTGATGAGTCTATGAACATTACTTAACTATCAATATAAAAACAAAGCAACAGTATATTCACAACAGCCTCAGGCTGTAAAAGCATACTGTAAGCCAGGCTTTGCCTCAGTAAGCTAGTGAACTAATGTATCAATAGAATAGTAGGGAAAAATGGTCTTAACACAGCAGACCTATATTTCTATTCGATTATGTAGTTAAAATGGTACAATCTGAAGTTGTCATAGCTACCAGGCAGCTAAACTTAAAGATGGTTTTGGGACAAGTGGGGGAATGTGGCGCACACACACAGCCGACCAAGTGCTCCCCTGCCCCAGCTTTTGCAGCCAGGTGCAAGTGTGAATTTTACAGAGCAGCTAAGGTGAGCTAAGAGCTGGCAGTCCTGCTGCTTCCTTCCCGGCGCGCTGCCACAACTCCCGTTGAGCCCATTTGGGTGCTTCTCTGACCTGCTCCATAGCCTCAGTAGTATAAACTAAGCCCACAACACTAGTAAAACATTTTCTGCCAATTCAGTTCCCTGAGGCAACTCGTCTCAGAGGCAGGGGAGGCCTGGGCAGAAGGGGGTGGGGAGGTGAGCCCCAGAGAGGGGCTGTGAGTCTGTCTCTTCTCTGCAGTTGTAGCTGAGGATACAGTTACCTGACCCAGCCAAACGTGTCTGACAGCTGCTGCCATCTAAGGTTGCACTCCCTTCTGCTCGGGGGGCTGCTGATGTCTGACACGCTGCTGTGCCCTGTGCCAGGAGCCCTGCAGATATGGCAGGTCAGTGAACTGCTCCAGCTGAAAAATGTTACTTTAATGCATATATGTACATACAACAAATATATGTATGTGTAAAAATGGGTTCGTTTGCAGACAGATCAGCTTGCCGTTACTGCATGGGTCTAGAAGCTTACAGTATGTATACATTGAAGAGGGAGTACAGAACCAAGGTAGCAGAAGAGATGATAAAAATCTTACTATAAAAATGGAAATGCAGAGAGAAAAGGCCTATTTCTTCCTCTGTTCCAGTTATAGAATGAAACATCCACAACAAACCGAAAGGGAAACATAAACTGACCTTCAGTTTGATCCTATGGGCTGCCATCTCTTTCAGATGGTCAAAGGCATGTTCCATGGTTGTGGGGAGCTCATGAAGTGAATAACTGAAATATTTCTGACCATGGGACAAATGAGCTGCTTCTGAGACAGGAGAGCAGAAATTTGCCAAGCAGGACTGCCAACCAGGCACACTGGCCCTGTAAATTCACTGATACTAAAAAAGGGTCATGTGATGGCCTCAGCCTGACTGGAATCAAGGACCACATGCTTTCCTCACCTGGGCAGCACTGATGGCCATACAGGGGTCCTGATGGCTCTGCTGTGCTTCATTACAACAAATAAATGTCCATCCTTCTGCCCATGAAGAATGAAAAGGGGAATATCCAGACCTGCCATAAGCAGATGTGAAGACAGTTTCAGGATGAGAAAGACCACATTTGAAGGGCTTGTCAATATGAAAACACCCTAAAAAGCTGAGACAAAATAAAGAAGTCAGTGCACAAAAGGGAAAGCCTAATAAGCACGTGTGAGGATTATCTAATTCAGAAGTCAGTTTGCTGTAGTTTAATTCTCCTTTGAATTACAACAGGCTGTTGTCAGCTTGCATCTCCCAGGAACTTTACCAGCTGTCTCAAATTTCTCAGGTAGGATCGATTCTAGAGTTGTACCTGCCAAGGATAGGAGGAAATGCAGGCAAGCATTGATAAGACACTGCAATAACATACAGGAGGTTGCTAAAAGTAGAACTGATTTTCTTTTGCTCTGCCTGGAATTCAGAAGACCAAGAGGTCAAGCAGTGATGGCCTCCAAGGACTTTTTAATTTACTGCAGGTTCCAGGATGTAAAATGCCTGTGACAGTGCTATCATACTAGTAAAGATATAATGCTGTCTCAGATTACTGGTGTGATTTAATTACCAGTGGATAGCCTGTGGTGAAAGGGGTATCCTTACTTGCTAGACCAGTAAATCCAGGTCTTATTTTAAAACATTTTTTATCAGAAACAGAAAATGTATTCCATATGCAATTTTCTTTTGTTTAGAATGCACTTTAAATCATCCCTGGTGGCTGGGAAGAGGAATAGGAAAAAAAAAGAGAGACGGAAAAGTTGTGTAGTTTCCACTCTGTTCTGGTTTTAAATGAAAACAAATTGTAGCCATCAGTATTTTATGTGAAACAATAGTTGTGGTTAGAGTTTGAGTTGAAGTAAAACTGGACATAAACCTATATCCTCAGTTGTGTTTATGAGTCCAGGTTGAAACAATAGAGTGCAGAAGAGTTTTTATGTGGACAGTTACAGGATGTGAACAAGAAGTTGGGATAAAGCATAGGTAAAAGGAGGTGAGCTGGGATGTCAACACACAGTAAGTTTGTCTGTTTGTTTTTGTATAAAGAGGAAGTCACAAAATAAGTCGGTTGAAAACTCGGCAAATCTCACATCAAAGTTGACCTAAACTATAACAAGTTATTTTGTACATATCTAGACAAAACAGCAAATAACTATCTGTAGTAATGTGAAACATTTTCAAAGAAATCACACTATCTATGTCAAATACAATGACTGCATTGACCAGCTACCAGTTAACCCTTATTAGAGGTGTAAAAGTCTAACAAAGACTCTCTGTGTCTTCGGAGAACTATTCAGTTTACCTCACCCACTACTATTTCTTTTTTTTTTTTTAGGTATATTCCCAAATCCCAAATCAAAATTGGGGTTGGGGGTTGGAAATGTGGGTTTGTGAATTAAGTCTCCTTTTGTGCAGATATCTTGTAATACAAAGGATGTAGAAAGGGTCTGATTGCCTTCTCCATCAAAGGAAAATGCTTTATCTGCTACAGCTTCTGTCCAAGAGTGATGGTGGTGCTGTTTGAATGCTGTATTTGGAAAGAGAGCTCTGAGCCTGCACGCAATGAGAACTGAGGGCATGCACAACAGTTGCACTGCTTACCATAATGGCACTGAATAAATTTAGTGTATCACAAGAGATATACGTTCAGTGATACTTACCTCGCCAAAGTTAAATGAAGCACATAGATAAAAATAACACTCCACACTATATTAGCATAAGCTTGAGCATTTACTTAAAGAGTTTTAAACTGTCACTGCTCCAAATTAAGTTTTGTCATTTAATTAGGGGAAAAAAAACCACCTTTAGAAATGTTGTAACCTGGTAGTTATCGTGTTGTTGTTCATTTACTGCTTTGTATTGATGAAACAAAAATATTTGTTGTTCAGAAATGTGTAGTATTACACAGAAAAGAGCTCAAAGAATATATTTGAGACTACAGAGTTTATTCTGCCTGGATATTTTTAATGATGAAAGAAAATTTGTGTGTGAATGCAGTTCCCTACTTTGCTTAGAACAGCACTTCTTCTGTAGCACAGCTTCCAAAAAAAAAAGCAGTCTAAGTATAAAATAGGTTTACTTTATTCTAGTAATTATATTTACAGTGAGAATTCCTGCTAAGTACCGTAGAAATTTAGATGTTGACAAATACAAAATAATTCAATTAATACCTGATGCCTACTGGGATGTTTTCGATCAACAATCCCATAGTACTTTCTATAAAGTAGGCTACAGGAATTAATTAATATACAATCAATAAACTGCCTACTCTAGGGATCAAAAAAGGCATCTGCTCTGTGCCAGGAATGTGCTTGATTGTCTGTTCGTTGTTTTGTTTATTTAAAGAGAAGGGAAAATTGGTTTATCTAGAAAAAAAGACAATGATAAATACTTCAGTAGATCAAATGTACCTATAGTTAGTTAACAGCTTGGAATTTCAGTAGTATAGCTGCTTCCTTCATAAGAGATTATAAGCTTTTTAAGGAAGTTCATGTATTACAAATTACCTTCAAATTACTAACTTCAATAAAAATATATTTATAAAAGGGTTTTGACCTAACAAATTGATAAACCTTACAATTAGAGGTTTTCTAAAACCTCTAAATACTTCTTCCCCAAAGATTTCTGCTAATTATTACTGCTTTTCCAGGGTCAGAATCTGTCAGAATCCTCTTAACAATTCAGTACAAAATTCCTGCATTTCCAATATAGAGGTTTTGAATACAGCAAAACAAGTAAGACCAAGTGTTATGTTCTGAGTAAATTTTGCCAATATCATGAAGACTGTTAGATAAGGCATGCCAGTGCATTGTATTATTTCTTGCCTATGGGGCCAGATTTTCAGCTTCATTAAAACCTGTGAGCTGAAGTAGATTTACTTATGTATGATTTAAGGCCTGACGCAAAGATTAGCTCAGTTCAAATTCCTACGTATCACAATGATTCAGTCACTCTGCCCAACAAATCACTGGGTTGGAGTATATATTTTAAGGAGACATCAATTTTAGGGCAGATTTGAAGTGCTTGTCTTCTTAGCCAATTTTAAGCAGTTCCTGTTTCTGCCTCTTCTTCCAAATGTCAAGCTCTTCCTGCATTTCTGAATATGACAGTCTGCAGTGCCATGCAGAATCAAAACAGAGAACAGGTGTGGCTTTTTTCATTTTCTGTGTTACTTCTAACTCAAGTTCAGCCAACAGCTCACCATTCAGCTACACAAAGAGTTGCAAGGCAGAAGTGAGAGAACAGCATGGGAGTAGGTGTGAGTAGTAAAGGATGAGCAAGGAAAGGGCTTCACACAGCAGCTCTGTTATGTGTCGTTGCTCTTCTCCCCATTTTTCCCCTCCATACCATAGCTGGCAGAAGGCAGGACATAGCTGGACCTCACTGGCTGAGGTTCATGGTCTGGCATTTTAGTGTGAGCTGACGTTCTCAGGCAATTAAAGCAAATGTGCTCGACTGTGAGCTGAAGTGATTCTGTTGTGGAAATGTCCTGCGGCAGAGGGGATGGCAGGACAGCTGGGGGAGCAATGCATTAAACCATTGCAGCTGTTCTCTTTGCGCTGAAGTCAGAGCTCTTAACGAGGTACACCACCGATTGAAAAATGTACTCCCCTGCTAGGTAATTTGTTCCAATACTAAACTTCCTCAGGAGTTACAAATTAACATCTTTCTGAACTGAATTCTGCTGATGTCTCCTCATCACTGCCATTGTTGTGTCAGCATCTACTAGCTAGTACTGGAATCCAGTATTTAGGACCTGAGGGGATTTTTGAAAGATTGTGGGCTACAATTTAGATGTTTCCCAGCTCTCTGAGCTACCTTGTAAAGTAAGCAGGAAGGTCGAATTTCTAAGTCAGGCTAAGCATTTTTGGGAAATGGGAGTAGGGCATTAAGAAAATACCAGCTAGATTGTTTATGGGAAAGTCCATAAATAGGAAATAAGACTCAAATGTTTAAATTATAAAAATGTTTGGTTTTTAACATATGACTACCATGAGCATAAAATAAATGGAACAAACAAGTCTTTTACTGCAAGAATAGTGAACAGAAGTTCGTAGTAGATTATAGCTGGGTATTTTAAAAAATCTTGACACAAAAATAAATTCTCTGAAAATGATGAAAGGATTTCCAAACCAGAAACAGATTAATGCTAGCAAGTGTACTCTGACCATGCATTTTAACATATAACCTCAATTAATCTTGAGTAAAACTCCGGAACCTCATAACTCCAGCAATTAATAGAGGAAATAGACTTGAAAGGACAAATATGTACAAAGGTTGATTGAATCTGAACTGTGTTGCCTTTGTAGACTTGGAAACAATGCGAACACAAAAACGGACTGTTGTTTAGCATTTGCTTACAACTGATCGTTAATAAGGTAATGACCACCTTCAAATCTTTTCTTCTGAGCACAGTATTTCTGGAGTTTTCTCCAGTTTTCTCCATCTTCTAATCTATACAGGACTACAATATGTAAAGCTTTCTATCCTGGATTTATGAAGACCTATTTACTCTAAGCACATTATGTTATTAAGATGTATTTACTGTAATGTTTTCTAATACATCTTGAATTTTAAACAATATACCAGGAAAGAATGGTAGACATTATGTCTCTCAGAGCAAAGACTTGCATTCCAAATTAATCAGCATCTCTGATTGTTTAATAATAGCAGTTGTACTAATCTCGGTCAAGAGCTACAAATGATTCACCAACATTAATGTGATTTATCTGATTGTATTAAACATGATTTTTATAGAGGTATATTCTTAAATAAGATAGATGTTTCAGCCAGTTTACTCTAGCATAAATCCAAGCCACTGATGAAGGGAATTGGACTGCCTCTAATTTAACTCAGAGGAAAAAAGACTCATGATTAGTTTTTAGCTCAGATCATTGATCTGCTTCTTTATACAGCAACAGGAATGGTTGTGCCAGCTCAAGGGAGAAGGTAGGCACCAGCAGTGAGAGCAGGTGACACCATCTGCTTCTGCAGCAGGGTGGATTTATGTGAGATTAAAGTGACCATGTAAATACAGCCTTAGAAATGAAACCTGCTGGCTGGAAGAATCTGTTTCCCCAAATAGATTAATGATTTGTTTATACCAAGTTAAGCCACAAGGGAATCCTTAACAGGCTGTGTCTGCTTTCTGGGTAAGAGATGGCTCCACCTATTTATGCATCAGAAGCATTAGCATTTATAAGGACCTGTGTATGGTAGGAAATTATCTATTAGGATAAAACTAAAGTTAACACACTGATTAAGTCAAAGTTCACAGAAATTTACAGAGGGGAAGGAAACAGTATCTCACTCTGAAGGGAACATGAAGGCAAGTCGAGGACTAGAGGTTCGATGAGTCCCCAGATCTTCATTCTCATCTACAAAGACAGGCCTAAGGAAGTAGGATCTGAATAAAAACAGATTGCTAGACAGATCTCTGAGCAAGTAGATAGCTGAATAATATGAAAAGAGAGAAACCTAGGCTTTATTTTAGGAAATTCAGGTAATTTTATTTTAAATCATTGTCATGTTATATATTGTGTAAATACATTTATTAAATGTCGTTACAAACCAAGGCAATTCACAATTGTTAAGGCATTTCATTCCTACTGGTGCTATAATGTTTTAAAACTGTGGTAACTGCTCAGGATCATAGAACACTTCTTAGGCATAGCCAAAGAAAAAGAGCAGTAATCTAGGAAGCCATGCTAGGCAGACTGGAAGTTGGAAAAGCTGCTGTGAGAAAGAGAAGTCTTGTGATTATTAACATTAGCAGGAGGCTCCCTGCATATAATAGGATGGTGGGGAGAGTGTGTGAACACTGAGGATTTCCCATGGAGTCTCTTATGATAGCATTTAAGCTAAATCAGTATGTGGGTGCAGCTGCTTCAAATAACTGAAAGAAGCAAGTCCAACACCACTGCAGTAAGTTAATGTTTAGCTTTCATTTAATGTTAAAACCTGCATTACTTGCTCAAGTAACAGGGACTTTCCTTCAAAAGAAATTGGATAAAATTCTTTATTATATTTTTAAGGTGCACATTATACTGAGTATCTTGAAGAATTCAGATTATTTTCTGTAGTTTTTCAGTGTTCTCATTTGTCTCATATTTTCATTCCTTGTATGTCCAGAATTCCTGGGCATTTCAGCATTTGCAACTACTCTTTGGTTTTCCTGAGTTATTCTTAATATGTAATAAGCTCCAAGTTGTACTAGATCTACAGGTGAAGGTAAGAAGATATTATAAAGGCACATTTACCTTTTGATGCTGTAAGTGACGAACACTGCATATGTATAATTAGCAGCTGATTTCCATCTTATACACAAACCCTGCATCACTAGAATAACAACATTCAGTGTTGTTATAGCTGGATAGGAAACTTAAATATTAGCAGGTAGCCATAAATCAGCATAACTTTTACTGCTTGGGCATTAAAATATACCAAAGTTTTGGCATTGGCATACAAAAATGGAAAATGTGTGAGCTGCATAATGGAAAGGCTGTACAGCAATTAATACATTTATGTGACTTATGTTCTACCTGTGTGGTGTTTGTGCACCTGCCCCCCAGTCTTTAGAATATTCCTTTGGTTTTGCACATCCAGTGAATGCCAAGTCAATGCGTGTTACATCTTTTCTGTTACTGTTCTGGCTTATGGGGCCTAGCTTTTCATGGGAGATGCCTCTATTGTGGCTTAACTGGGAATTTAACAGGTAACTGAAAAAGGCTGAAATGGCCTTATTTTTTAGCATTTAGCAAAGTCTGAGCACAAAGAGTACTTGAAGAAGAACTAAACACTTCAGTGCTGGAATAAAGCACCTGCTCTCACAGATGATGAAGATCTCATGTCCTAACTGAAAAATATATCCCCTAATGAACATATGCCAGGAACTGTTTGGATCTAGATGTAACAGGAATGAAACATTTAGGTCCTTGCCAGCCATATGGGAGACCCACATTTCACAATTACTCCCAGCCTATCATTCCAAGGGTTGGCATAGAGCACTGGATGAAGTAATGGCTTGAAATTATTCAGCAAAATGTTAAAATGTTTGCTCTGTGGCCTCCTCTTGTGTTGCTGTTCCACTGCATGTCTGTAATCCAGCTAAACTTGTGCAAACCACTGAACTGTAGAGGGAGGTGATGCAGAAAGAGCAGCCATCTGGGCCTGCTGAATAGGAAGAGAAGAAAACCCCCTTACTGTGAGAGTTGCTGGCTGTTATTAAAGCCAGGATTGCTTTTACAGGAGTGCCAAATCTTACTAATTAATTTTCAGATTTATACTTCAGGGTGACTCTGGCAGTGATTATATCATTCAAAAACTGGTCACAGACTGTTCTCGAATCTTAAAGCACAAGTCTCTAAATTCTGCAGTTTCAGTCCTTTGTGAGCTCCCAACATTTGGTTTCCAGATACACATCTTTCCTTAAGGGTAAACCCTGCCAAGAAACGGCAGCTTATCGTTACAGTAGTATTTTTGTGATCCATCTTTTCATCAAAGCAGTGTTCTTTGGTAAGTACACTGAACACCCAAAGGCATAACATGCTATGTCCATCTCATTTTTATCCCCACACCATGGCATAATCTGTGTCCAAAGTCTCACAGCCAAAAAGCATCAGAACTGGAGACTTGCAGCTTCTGACTCTGCTGACCCCATTGTGTTAAAAGAAGTCACAGTCAAGTCATAAACATGAGAAGTCAGAACAAAAGTCAAACTTTACATAAGAAAGGGTGACTTTACCTGAAGCTAATAGTGTTCCCACTAATTTCAGTTGGGCTGGTGCCTCCCACAGTGGATGAAGGGTTGAGAGATCCTCTGGTGAAGGAGGAATTGGTATTTTCCCCCCTCGCTTTATGGCACTGATGTAGAATCATAGAATGGTTTGGATTAGAAGGCACCTTAAAGATCATCTAGTTCCAACCCCTCTGCCGTGGGCAGGGACACCTTCTCCATCCCCATCCAGCCTGGCTTTGAACACTGCCAGGGATGCCCAGCTTCTCTGGGCAACCTGTTCAGTGCCTCACCACCCTCACAGCGAAGAACTCCCTGACCTGCGGGCACAGGCAAACACTCCGTCCTTATTTTGGAGGAAACACTCTGGGTGTTTTAAGACTGTAACAAGCCCGCAGCTGTTTTTAACACCGTGCCCAGTAACGGATGGGAGCCTGTTGGCAATCAACGAGGCACATTATTTATTAACCGACTCCTCTATAATTGTCCGCAGACGGTGCCCGGTCCCTGCGGCAGACGC
>NW_008686118.1:676-883 GCF_000695815.1 Acanthisitta chloris | reverse complement strand
GTGGAGAGCTGTGTGGAGGTTGTGATATGAGCAGAAGTCACTGCTGGAGATGTTGACAATGACCCTGTAGTCTCAGGTAGAGATGTGGACTGAACAATAGTACTGGAGGTTTGGACAGTTTCAGAGGTGGCTGCAGTTGAGGCCTCAGTGTTTGACGTGGCTGTACCAGGGGCTGTAGAGATTTTCAGCAGAGTAGAGGGGCAAGAG
>NW_008686118.1:0-246 GCF_000695815.1 Acanthisitta chloris | reverse complement strand
CCTGTGAGAAATCATGTTCCTACCCCTCCCCAATTCTTTGGAATGTTGCCAGTTTTCCCTAAGTTATGGAAAAGAGGGTCAAAAACTCACTGTTCACAGTCTGCTAGAACAACTTCTTGTGAACTCTAAGCTGTGTCAGGATTTGAATCTGAGGGATTCATATTCAAATTCATTCCTTACTGAGTGGGATATGATGTTAAGTCCTGTCTCATTCTCAGGTTTCAGTGCAGTAATTGATACTCAAAT
>NW_008686117.1:0-263 GCF_000695815.1 Acanthisitta chloris | reverse complement strand
CTGATGGTTCTGCACACCCTCAGTGCTCAGAGCTGGTGGATCTGGTGCACAGAGCTGATGGTGTCACCCCTGGAGCTGCAGAGCCCTTGTCTCGAGGTGTCACCTCTGGTGTCACATTGTGTGCAGATCTCTTGCTGCTCTTCCCGAGCTCTGTGCTCTGCAGAGCTCATCCTGCTCGAGCTGCACAGCCCAACACCCTCTCACCCCTCTCGAGGCTCCTGTGGTTTCCCACACTTTCCAGCTCCCACGGCCTCAGACACAGC